>NW_026096114.1:0-13201 GCF_023614345.1 Adelges cooleyi | reverse complement strand
TATTAACAAAACCGTATAGGTATAGGTATAGCCAGAATTTTTATAAATTTTTCTCAATTTGCAATATGAAGTAAAAACATAACCTTACTTGTAACATTTAGACTTGCACGATTTAGGGAAATTGTTGAATACATTTGCGAGAAAAAAATAATGACCGTACAAGCATTCGACGAAGCAAAATATGGAACTATACATAGCATGGAGCCGATAATGACACAGACAACTTTTTATCAGACTAGTATACTAATAATATGTTTAAATTTTGTTAAAAGACTTCTAAAATTAGTTTTTTTATGTTTTAAAATACAACACTTCTAAACGACTTGTATGACTCCAAAATCACTTATTCTTTCCTAATAAACAACGATTTCTGACATTTTGTGCAATATTGTTTTTATTTAAAAGAAAATTGTTATGAATACATGAGGGTTCTAACACCCGACAAATTTTCAACTAAACAATCCTAAAATGACGGCTAAAAAACACAAAAAACCTTGCAGCCCCCGTGGAGGGGATAGAAAATGGGTATAATTAAAATTTGAGACTATTGACGTAAAGGGGCATACCAAATAAAAATTCCTTATAAAAATTAATTGACGTTCAACCCAACCAACGTTTCTGTAATAAATTACTTGGTTTTTTCGGTTAAAAAAAATATAATACTGCTACAGTTTTTTATACTTAGGCATTATAAATCAAGACTGCCTCATTTCGATTTGAGGCGTTTTAACTTTCAACTTGATAATAACTCTTAACCAGATGACACTGATGAAATAATAACCAACTGCCACATTTTGTCTTGTAGCCATATTATATTAATAATCTAAAAAGAAAAACAAAATTGCCACATTTCTCATTACGGCTTATACTGAGCCTATAACTAAGTAGCTTGAAATTAAAATAACAAGTACCGGATAGCAAAAAAATAATTGAAAAGTATTAAAATTAAAGCTTTTAAAGTTAATATTAACCACTTGGGAGCAGGTTCTATCTTTAAGTTGTATTTCCTCAGAACTTGAGTTGTGGCAGTCTTGTTCTAAGGATGCGATATGATTCCTACTAATTATATGCAATAGGTTAAATTTAAGTGCATTGTCTTTACAGTGCTTTTATCAATACCTATTTATACTTTTAATATATAAAATGTACTATCGGCGGTAATATCACATTAACAATTTTATGCATTTTTTCCCGAAGTGATTTTATCAACCATAAATTGTTTTTGTGATTAGTTTGCACTGTGAATGAGCTTTAGTGACTGGAATAATGCTATTGTTTTAAATTGTTTCGGTTTTCTTTCCTCTAGTCTTAATTAGTTTTTATCACAATTGTTGCTATTTGAGTACATTTTTTTAAAAACTATGGACATTTTAAAAGTAACAGTATTTGGTTTGTTTGGCTATCAAACCGCAAAAAACAAAATTTAGGACAAAGCGATACTAATTATAGTTTTTTTTTATATTTTCAAAATTTTAAATTAAATTCCTCCCGTTTTTCCAGAAACTCGCAGAAAATAATTACAGTGATAAATATCCAGTAATTTTCTGATAAATATGAATATAATTTTTAGACAGGTTCAAAAAATTTGTTTTTTTTGCCTGCACAAGAAAAGTGGGTACATCTCGGTGAAAATAAGTATTTTTTGGCTAGTCGAAATTGTATACTTCATTATCTATTTAAATAACACTACAAGATGGACTATTTTTTTAAAATTAAGCATTACTTAGTACATTTTTAAGACACGTTGTTCTAACTACTGGCGATTAGAAGCATATGAAAAGACTTTCGAGATTATAACTACAGTCAAGTTTTGACTAATTAAAAAAAAAAGTTGTCTTTCCTTAGAATTTAGGGGGAATTTCATTTTTATGGTTGTAAGTTTGTAGATTGCAATGAGTAAGGGTCAACAGCTGGTATCTGAAATATATTTGCATTATGATATAGGTTTTTTTCAGGAGAAAAATGGTCGAATCGAGTTGAAATTTATAAAGAGGAATATTTACTTAAGATTTAAATTTAAGTTAGACCCATTTCCTACCCCCTTGCGGCGGGATGCAAGTTGTTCTTTGGGTTTTTAGGACCTTTTAGTTAAAAATTTGTCTGGAGTTAGAACTCTTATGTACACATAACATGTTAAATCTTAAAAAAAAAATCATTAAATCATTCCAATATTTTTATATATACTCCTTTGAGTGGCCCCAGTAAGTTTTGAGTGCCTAAGTACCAGTTTAAGGTTTTAATTAATTTATAAAAAAGTGAATTTATCACATTCAATCAGCTCGGCCCAACTCGAGTCCCGACCCTAATTGTAATGGATTTTTCCTTTGAGAATATCCGTCGATAGCCATACTTAAGTTTAGTATATCCGATTCGATAACATTTTCAAGTTTAGACGATTTGCTACGACCTTCGAATTTTCGAAGTAAAAAGTAACACTAAGATGTGCACAATAAAAAAAATGAGAAATTCGAACATTGACAATTTTAGATATTGTTTTTGTCGTTCGATCGACGTATTTTTCTGCTTAAAATGTATGAAAATTTATCGATGGCAGAACTAATGACTAAAACATTCTCATGTGTGCACAAGTGTATGTTTTTCGAAAATATTTTCGGTTTCTTATAACCTTAGCATTTTCTATATAAAAAGTTTCATCAACAAAATCGCATAAGGAAAACCCCGAAATTTCAACAACCCTCCCTCCTCCTGGGAAAAAGGCTGAAAGTTTTAAAAAATTTGGTTGCCGCAATTTTAAGATTTAACAACTAACAAGTCAAATTAATCACACCAAATTTTGGGGGGAAACTGTCCAACTTCATTGTTTATTTGGGACTCAATTCAATATGATCCGTGCAAATTCCCTCCTAATAATAGCAAAGGAGACTATGCTTACGATCTTATCTACGTAATCAATTCAAACATATTAAGATAAGAAACGGGGCTCAATTCAAATAACTAAAAGTAGGATGGACTCAATTCGATGTTCTCCAAAGAACGCAGCTTCCATTTCCATGTTCCAACGTAACTTAATCTTATGGCCAAAAAATTGTGTATTTACCAAGTTATTATTACGACAGGAACATTTAAATTTAATGCACGGAGGGCCGCAAGCCATACTAGCATCCATTTGTATGGAGTATTGGCCAATTAACGGTCGAAATATGGCTAGAAGCGTTGTAAATGAATGTATTACCTGTTTTAGTCAAAAACCTATCATAGTTCAACCTATTATGGGTGACCTGCCTACCGACCGAGTGACGCCAGGTCGCGCGTTTTTCCGGGGTCGATTTCTCAGGCCCCTTTAAGCTCAAAAGCAGTATACGACGAAACGCGCCTGCAACCAAAGCGTATGTGTGTCTCGGAAACAAGTAGAATTGCGGTGCCTCTCATAACTCGATGCTGGATCGTCCGAAATTAAAAAAATCAAGTTCTTTCGTTAGATAATTGCTTTCCCCAAGTAACGCTGGGAGGGTTTTTTGAAATTTCAATTTTTCACTTTTTGTGAACACTTTGAAGGGAAAAACGCGACTTTTGCGAAAAAAATCGGCTAATTTGTTATTGTAAAATAAAAAATATTAACAAATTTGAAAAAAAAAAACTCTCCAGCGTTACCTCGTTGGTTATGTACTGAAATAGTGTTCAAAATTTCAAAAGGATCGGTGTAGCAGTTTTGAAGTTATGGTGGGCACCGACTTTGAAAACGTGAGTTGTGGGAAAAACGATTTAAAGTTAACGATAGTACGCTCGGGCCGGGCAGCTATAAAATTCCGACAACTCATAACGTCGTCAATTTTGTTCCGATCGACTTGAAATTGTGACACAATATTCTTGAGATATTATGCATTCAGTTGACAAAAAAAAAAAAAAATGTTAATACCCTATCCCCCCTTGACTGCCTTACCGGAAGTTGATGAGTCAAAAGTACCCGTGAATCGTTTAACCCGTTGGCGACGAGTCGCTCACTATTCCCAAAATTTGTGGAAACGGTGGAGCCAAGAATACTTGTCGCAGTTACAAGAGAGGTCTAAGTGGGTAACTGAGAAGGGGTCTAAGCTGAAGGTCGGTTCAGTCGTCCTTATGCGCGAGGACAATCTACCCCCGTTGAGATGGCGTCTTGGACGGATTGTTAACCTTATTCTGGGCGAGGATGGCGTTGCACGGGTAGCAGATGTTCACACGGCGGGCGGTATGTTTCGGAGAGCGGTCCGCAAACTATGCCCTGTACCATTTGAGGATAATACAGAAACTACCTAATATTAAAAAAAAATGATGTTTTATTTAAATTTGTTTGTTTGTTAGTATACTAATATTTAATTGTTTAATAGTTTAATTGTTGAAAATTATTTCAAGGCGGGCGGTACGTTGCGTTTGTGTATTATTATTATTATTGTTGTAATTATTATTATGGTTAAAACCGGTTGTTGTAGTGTTGAGTCCCTCCGCGGACCATGTATATAAGTCAGTCGTCGTTTCGCTCTTTACGCATGCCGTAACCGCCCGGTTGTATTTAAATTACAACAAATGCAATTTAACCGTAAGAGAAATTTTGTTTTACAATAAAAGAATTACAGTCCACCTGCGATTGGTTCAAGGTCCCGTACAAACTACATTTTGTCTTATGAGCACTATAGTTACACACAGTACGATACTACAGTCGAACTAAGCAGTACATTATAACGGTTGAATATTCTACCTGTACGATACGAAAAAATGATGAATATCAAGACCATTCTTTTACTTAGTCTAGCGGCGTATGCTTTGTAAGTATTTTTTAAACATTTTTTATAGTTTAAAATTTGTAATAAAAATGTAATCAAGCCTAGACTTTTTGTGTGTAAACTATACATTGAAAAATTAACGTTTACTTTTCAGGTGTGGCGATAATAAATTACCGGAAAATGGTAATTAAATATAATTTAGTTGTTGGTTAGAGAAAAAAAACCTTTACAAAATACTCAACAGATTTGTTACCTGAAACAGACCTGGGCTGTATTAATTAACATTGCATTAGATATCACATACATTATACATGTTTCTAAAATTATTTAAAGAAAATATTTTTCAGAAATATTATTTTTTAAGATTTTTGTCTTTTCTGAAAATTTTGAAATCTTGATACATGGTATTTATTGTTACTATATCTGGTATTTAGCGGTTCATATGCAGTTTTTTTTCAGATTAATATTTAATGTATATATTTTTTTAATTCGTGTACTTTCTGCGGTAAAAAAAGACGGCAAAATGTGTGTGTAGTTGTCTGCGCAAAAAGTATGTGCCATAAATAAAAAAAAAAAGATTGAGAAATATATCTGACATTTAAACTGAATTTGCGGACAGGGGCATCCTAATAAATACCCGATAAAATGTTTGACTCGATCCAACCGTTTTTCGCTAAGTTATAGCAAGTTAAGTAAATGTATTATACACGTGATACACAGTAGTGATATGGTCAAACACAAATAATGCTATGACATTAAATTATGTACTAATTTTAATAGGTGCACACTGCACATAGTTGATACAAAAGGTATCACCTAAAAAAAAAAACAACGTGTATTTTCATGGGACTTATGAAAAGTTAAATATATTTTGTGTTGTAAATATTCCAATAATATAGCACTGTAGAAATAAAAATTATATTCACACCTCTGCGTATACAAATCCTAAAAATGTAATAATAATTAGTAATTATTGTTTTTATTTTTATTTGTTAATGACCAGAACTAGACTTAAAAAACCAAAAAATTGACTCTGAAGTTTCAATTTCAGCGCCACCGAAAAGTGAATTTGATGATGCTAAAGCTAAGGTAATTTAAGCTAGTATTTAAAAACTATTAGGTTTTTGTCAATATTTTGCTGTATAATTTATAATATAAAAGTTAAACTTTTCCTAAATAGCCATTCCTATAT
Source organism: Adelges cooleyi (assembly GCF_023614345.1). NCBI lineage: Eukaryota > Metazoa > Arthropoda > Insecta > Hemiptera > Adelgidae > Adelges > Adelges cooleyi. Next base: position 7,291 of record NW_026096114.1, on the reverse strand, counting down.
AAAAAACTATTATTATTTTAGCTTAAAGACTTATAAATAGAATACTTGTCATAATGATTTATAATCAAAACAAGTTTTTAATATTGATTGTTAATACATTTTTTTTGGGGTAATAAAACATTAAGATATAATAATGCGATATGAACTTCGGCATACCTACTTGCTTCTACAATTAATATATTTTCTTAACTAATTTTTAAAAAAATGTAATTTTGTAACCTTAAAATCGAGTATTAAATATTATATTTTTAGTAAAAAATTACATTTTCCCCATAACAAAAAAAAATAGTACATATTAAATGCAATTTGTACGTTTATTTATAATCAAGTAATAAGAAATATTTTTTTTTATGGCTTGTTAATTAGCACGCAAGTTATACGTATATTTAAATATATACGTGTATACATTTAATAATCGGAGTTTTTATGAAATTTAACTTTGTATTGATTAAAAATTTCAGGCTATGGAATATTTGTTCAAAGAAGCTTTATCATGTACCATAGATAACAACACTAGAAAAAAACCTAGTAATATTCGGTGGACTGATTTTGCAACATTCGCAATTATTGTCGATAAGAATGTTTTAAATACAGTGAATGGTTTATGTAAAGAAAACCACAAACAAATGCAATATTATTGTAAATATTATTTAACACATTTTTTTTATCTTTGAAACGAAACCTTTAAAAGTAGTTGGTTTTGATGAAGTATTCTCATTGGCATTTATATAAATAAAAGTGCTTAAGTATCTTTTGTTATCAAACAGCGTAGGTATGCGTCTAAAAAATGTTTAGCAATTGATGACCGAAAAATGTAAAAATTTACGCTCAAAGAGGTAAATTAAAAATATTTTCTCCCACTAGTTCGGACACAAATTTAAACATTTTAAAACATAATTGTAAAAACAATAGATTTCAGCTAAAATAAACTGTTTCATCGACAACTGAGGTTCCAAGACCACTCCACCACACTATGCCCCTATAATAGGTAACATAATATATTATTTATATTTGAATTGAAATGTTCGTTTTTTTGTTTTAGATAGTTTAGATTTTGCAAAATTTAAGGAACTTGTTGGACACATTTGCAAAGAAAAAAGTATAACCGTACAAGAATTTGCTGAAGCTATAAAAAAGGAACGGGATGAAAGGAAATAAATTTCATCTATACGTAACGCAAAATATGAATCCGATGATGACTCTTGATGACTTCTTATCTTACTAGTATAATAATAATAAGTTTAAATTTTGTTTAAGCATATCAACGTTAATACGCCTTATACGGAGCCAGTTATGGCATAGAAGACTTTTTATCTGATTTGTATAATGTTTGATTATTATACATATTATGTTTAAATTTGCTTAAATTTTTCTAAAAATGTTTCAAAATACAACACTTTTAAACAACCTTTGTGGCTCCAAAATAACTTATTCTTTTCAAATAAACACCAGTTTCTTAAATTTTGTGCTGTTTTATTATTTCTTTTATAAAAAAAAACCGAAAACATATCATAAAAACAAACAATTAAACATCTTTTCAGATGTTTAATTAAAAAACATATATTATAAAATACTTAACTTATAAAATGTTTATAAAAAAACAGGCATAATTGTACAAAATTAAATGTTTAATATTAATATGTGTGTGTATTTAAAAAAACAACTTTGTTATTGCTCAACTTTTCCTTGACATTCCACTACGTATTTAGGTATATTATCACGATAAACCACATATTACTATGACTAATATATCCTGTTATAAAAAATATTATTCCAATAAAGAGCACGTTATAATAACCCCTAAGTGTTAAGAGATCAACGTAAACTATTCTTTTTTAACAGTTTTTAATGAAATCTAGCACTAGTATTGGGGTGTTCTACTCCAAATCGACCAGGACTTGTAAATCAAGTCACTTATATTACACTTAAATAATGATTTTTTAGGCTGTTATTTAACATTAAATCAATAAAATATGAGGTGATTAAAATCGTTTGATTGAAAATACTAACAACAAAACGTGTAATACCATAAAACAAAAAAACCGTATAAAATGATTTTTTATCACGAAATACTATTCACGAAAGTCTCTAATCTTGTGGCTTGTGTATAAAATATAAATCAATATAATAAGAGGTTAGTATAGTTATTGATTTGGACTACCATTTGAGACCATCTGCTTCGGAAGTATAAATATCATTTGAAGGTAATAAGAAGCTGGTAACTGACAGTCGTTACCTACCACATAAGAATAAATTATTTCGCGACTCTGTAAGTTGTAAGACAACTGCCTCTAATAATATAACTAACAAAGTAACATTCAATAAACTAAGATGAAAATAGTCAGTAAATGCGAATTTTATCCATAGGAGCTAAACTGTTCGTCTCAAAAATAGCTACTCAAAACGCTCTGCTATTAAAGTAGGTGTCCCACAAGGAAGTGACATAGCTCCCTTTCTGTACTCCGTGTTTACCCACGACATACCAAAGACACCCCACACATTCCTTGGCGCATATGCGCATGATACGCTAACTTCAGCATCACACCACGATTCTCAAATTGCTAATCAGATGCTCCAAAACCATCTCAATATATGATTAATTTATGGGCAAACCGTTGGAAAATAAAAATAAACGAAGCCAGGCCCACTCAAGTAACTTTTACTCTGCGCAATACTAACTGCCTACCTGTTACGTTCAACAACTAAGCCATACCTTTCAGTAAATGAAGTCAAGTACTAACGTTTGATAAACGTCTCACATGGAGCTCACATCTAAAACAAAAAAGCAAATCTGTCAACTCCAGATTGCACCTCCTAAGACCACTTTTAAAATCAAAATTGTCCTTAACAAATAAGCTTATTATATGTAAGTCGATAATTCGTCCAGCCTGGCTCTACGGGCTACACCATCCAACTTTGGGGGAATGCTAAGCCGTCCAACATCAAAACCCTTCAAGCGTTTTAGTTAATTTGCCTGCGTATAAAATTACCTCTGCCCCTTGGTATGTAACGAGCAAAAACCTCCACTAAGTCATGAAACTATCAACCCTCAACGAACTGGTCAAATTTCACTACACCAAATTTTACTCAAAACTATACTCTCATTCCAATCTACTAATTAAAAAATTATCCTCTGTCGCACTTATTCCTAGAAGATTAAAAAGACAATGGCCCAGTGCCTGTTGAACGCATAAAATCTTAATTATTATTTTTGTCAAATGGCAATGCTAAGAGCCTTCCTATTCTAACACTAATGTCACTTTTTCATTGTCATCAGACTTACTTATTATACGTCATATTATTCTATATAGATTGTAAATTAAAATAAACCATATTTTTAATTAAAAAAAAGGACCTAAGAAGCCAATTTAACATTTGTGTTTTCAAAATTGTATTTTGAGCGTTAATATTGTTACTTTTTTACAATTTTGTCTAATAAATCTAACTGATTTTCTAATCGCTAAATCAGAAATCGGCTTTATACCCCCCTAGAAAAAGTTTTAATGTTTGCTTAAAAAAAAATAATAAAATCCGTCCAATAGTTACGCCAGAAAATGACTTCTACGAAAGTAATTTATATCAAACTTTCCCCATAACTCGACGAAAAGACGAAGCATTAGAGCAAATAAAGCTGAAAAGGATTAATTTTTTCAACTAAATTAAATGTTATATTAAATGTTTTACATACGTATTGTGCGAGACTAATAGATTATAGATTTATTATAAATCACAGTAATTAATACACAGAATAATAATATAATAATTAAGACGGCCATGTGCGGTTACTAGGGCAGTGGCTTCAGACTGACTGACCTTATCAGCTTTAGTTATTGTTGTGATACATTGTTGTGAACTGGCAGTGTGTACATAATATAACATGTCTCTTTTCATACAAAAATTAAGGTCTTACATTAGTATTACTAATTTTTTTTTTTTTTTTAGATACAACATTATAAAGATTATTAATTGTATGCTCTACCTACTAATTAGTAGTTAGTTGTATTAACAAAATAATATTTTTAACTATGTACACAATTATTTAATGAACAGGTTTAATAACTACAATAACAAAATTATTAAACTAATACATTTTCAAGGTTCGATTTCTCTGGTTTTTTACTACCCTACCACTTCGTGTAGTATTAACAATTTCTTTGTTATATTTTCTTTCTTTAACCTCCTTCCTAGGCCAACTACTTTATCTTTAAAATTCTCGCTTAAATATTCTAAATCATTATAGCCCATACCCTCTTTGAATTCATTAGGTGACTCTTTCAAATGTCATGTATTCCTTCTAATTATATTTCCATTACCGATTTTTAGTAGTAGGACCTTCGAGTATTTGTCTTTCGCACTACTTTACCCGGTATCCATTTAATTTTCCTTAACAATACTACACTTTGTCCCTCATATAGAATTATCTCTTTTTTATTATTTATTTTATCATGCCAATATTTATACCTATTTGTCGTGTGCTTTTTTTAAACTAGAATGATCGTCTTCTTGTAGAGTTACGAACAAAACCAATCCCAATTAAATAAAACGTGCATATTTGTATAAAAAAAAAAAAGTTTAATAAACCAATTAATTTATCTAACTCAATAATGAAAAATAGTCGTTGAAATGCAATACAATTAATTTAGAAATCGAATTTTTCAAAAGAAATTTTAAAAGGCTAAGCTCTTTTGATTGATGTTATAAACTTTAAAATTCAATATAATTTATTTTATTTTATCAAAAAAAAAAAATAATAATAATAATAACTTAGCATTTATAGCTAAATATACAGGTTACTGTAAGATATGCCAAAAATCATAAGGGAGAAAAAATTACAATGACCTTAAAATATCATTGTATGATAAAAACCAAAAAATATTCACATAGGTCATAATTTTAGAAAATCGACAATAAGTCAGGTTGGCTATAAAATTTTTAAAATCCTTTATGTGTCGACGTTAGGTGAATATCATTCTAACGCAGGCCCAATATGTGTATCTAAATAGTGTTAACAGTGTTTTGAACGTATACAATTTTTTTTTATAAACGGTTTGGTTCATTTATGCAAACAGTGGAAATGGAAAACACATAAAATCACACAAGTATTTTTCTAATGTAAAAAAATTGTGTTTTCGAGTTAACGCAAGAAAATAAATGTTGTTTTCGGTAAGACGAGAATTCGATAAACAATACTTTATTTACTTTTGAGCTCAGTATCACTTTTCAAACGTATTAGCCATTGTGCGAAATTATACGAAAACCTCACTTTCTAACAAATAAACTAATTTATACATGTAACACATGGTCTTATCATTAATGAATCATCCTGTATATTTATATGCAGAGCGATCCACACAATATCTCATAGGGTTTAATAAGAAATTGAAAGGATCACGATAAGTGGATCACCCTGTATATATTATGTATATAAATATACAACCCTTTCTAGGTTATTATTATTAATTAGTAATTCATCAGATTCGGATGGCCGTAGTATTGGCCTAAAATGAGACCTCTAATTTTTTGCAAATCTTACATGCACTTTTAATGTTGCCGTAAATTTAAATATTTTGAAACTGATTAGAACACGAAGCAATAGGCTTTTTTAAAATTAATTAAACTTAGTTTTTATTTATATAGAATTGGACACTCAAACAAAATGTTTTCATCATAGTACAAAGATGGGTTGAGGACAGTTAGGATTTTATTTTTTTATCAAACTTTCGCCTTAATTGGGAGAAAATTAACTTAAAACGTTTTATAACTAGAAAAACTTATAAATGTTTTCTCCTTAAAATTAGTCAGCATATTTAAAATAGCAATTAGTTCAATTTTTGTCGAAAATTACCAATTCTTTACCCCTTAATAAATAGCCCATTTCGTTTCTCTTATGTAATTGAATACATAGATTATAACCGTTTTGAATTATTTGTCATAGTTATAATAATTATTAGTTAGAATATCGAACACTTTTGTCGGTTGGTAAAATATTTTCAAAACGACGTGGGTATCATGTTATTAGTTTTTTTTTTTTTTTTTCGGCGCAATGTCACTTTACAAACCAGCAGGAATATATTTTTGTACTAGTATAAGAAAAAATGTTTTTTCTTTTTAAGTATTCCGTTTGGTTGTTTGTGACTTTATATTTTTGAACTATTTTCTTGCACGGTAGAACTGTGTATTTACCTAAGTTACAGCGAATTCCTACTTTATACCTTCGTATTTTACCACCATTGAAGTGTTTAGAATGATTTTATTTGTACATTTCATTCCTAAACCCATTCAGCTAGATACAATGATACAATTAGCGTTTAACGCATAATTATTATAAGTATACGCTTAGAATTTTATGGTTTGAGTTAAAATCCACTCGTTATACAGAAACCAACGGTATATAGATATTATTTTCTTACACACTATATTATTGTGCAATAATATATAGTATTTTCCTAATGTCTGGTTTAATATTTGAATGTCGCGTTGCAAACAAAATATGAAAAACACCTGTTATAAGAACAGTTATTCAAAACTGTGATGTTTCTTTTCAAAAGAACACCAATGTATATTTCCCACGTCTTAATGTTTATCTCGGATCCGGAACGTTAATTGGCCTTTATTAAACAACGTCATAAGTTGTAATATCATCCTATATTTTTAGGTTGTGACCAACTTTAAATATAATAAAATACAATACAAACAAATTATGGGCGTATGTTTGAATGGAAAAGCCATTAGGATATGATGTGTAACCAAGGCAAGGGGCTGATGTTAGGGATGTCAAGACGATGGCATATTAGAAAGGTCGAGAGGAAACGAGGACCATTCTACATTTTCCTCAGTTCTAAACAGTTTTTTTTTTTGGTAGAGTTGAAGAATGTTTTAACTGGGGATGACAAGTCCACGTGGATCAGGGAAACATAAAGTTGAGCTAGCAACGGAATCGACTCGTTTTTAGTGATCTCAGAGTTACCTGGGACCTGGAAAGAAACTGGGAAGATATTTTAGAGCTAATAGTTAGAGACCGATCTAGCATTTTTACGGCTATAAGCACTACAAATTTGCTACCCTTATTGTAGTTGAACCAAGGGATGGGGGATTGGGTATAGGCTTGGTCGGAATACTGGCAATTGTCCTACTTTTATAATTGCTCGAGTAAAAAATAAATGGCCCCAAAGTACTTATAATAATAATCAAAATCGTGTAAACTTTGTAGCCTTCAAAATATAACATAAGTAGGTCGATTTTAAAGATGTTGTTTTTGTTTTTCGATACATTTCTTAGTTAGTGCATTGGT
>NW_026096113.1:0-13891 GCF_023614345.1 Adelges cooleyi | reverse complement strand
TGGAATTTTAAAATCTGAAAGTGATAAAATTACTTTCGAAAAAACGCTTCGATGCAAATTCGGCCGTGCACAGTAAAAACCAGCAAAGTTTGAAAGTATTAAATTGAGGTGTTGTATATGAATTTAGTTCATTACAGAGCTATTTTTTTCATCTTTGTATCGTTGAAACTTATTGAGTTATGATGGAAAGTCTTATACATTTTGCTGAATATTGTATTCTTGACTTGTGGCTGACCAAGTATTTTTTAAAATTATTTTAAAATCTCGGTTGTACACGCAATTAGATCTATTTCTGTGAGGTATCATTTGGTACACTTCAACCCAAATATCGAACAAAACCAAAATTTATAATACAATTTTTTCCAAAATGTGTATTGTGTAAAACGATGATTAAGAATAAATAAAAAAATAACTAGCAATAAAAAATCCTTATTATTTTTTTTAACACCATAACTTTTGACTCATTAGGCTCAAGCCTTTTTAGCTTAAGCTTAAATTTTAGAAATTAATAGAAAGACTTACTTAAATTGAGGAGTTGGTTCTTGGACAACAGTCGACTTGTTGAGCTTTTGAGACTTAATGTACTTTTTGCGACTTATGTATGGGCTTTTACTTCGACCGAAAAATCAAAATCCAATTTTTTTTTTTGCAGTGTAAATATTTTGTTAATCGGTTCATTTTTTTTTTTATGATTTATCGTGTACAAACATTACTTAGAAAGCGGAGTTAGGACTATGTTTTTCTACGCAATACACTTAAATAAGAAAAATATTTTATTGGATGGAATAGTATTTTTTAAAATTGTATTATGGTTTTACAAAAAATGTTTTAACAGTTACAAATATTGAAATTTGAAACAACTCTAACGGTATTGAAATTCGAATAGCGTACGTTATATTATTATGAGTTATAACTAATTAAAATTGACCAATCATATTTAACAGTAATTTATATAAAGTGCCTTATCCTGATTAGGCTTAATCCAAAAAAATGACCGGACCTTTGAGTCGTTAAACGATCCAGAATTAGTTAGAAACGCTTCACCTACCCTTCGGTAGTCCCGACGTAGAGCCCTTTAACAAGTGGCCTTCTGACAGGTAACTTCTTCTTGTGACACACCTTCTCCGGCCCGCAGTTAGCGCCCAGTGCTACTAGTCGGTCCGCAGTCGTAGGGGATCCCTTCGGGGCTAACCACTAAAGCCAAGGAACATGTTATTATCAGCTAATAATATATTTTTTATCTTCGATGCGAAACTGTAAAGCAGTTAGTTTTAAGGATATTATTTTCATTCGCATTTATACAAATTTAAATATGTATCTTACTTTCACAACACAACTTTTTATTTATTTAATGTTATCAATCATTTGATGAGTTTTAAAAAGTGGTTAGATCTTAGTCCTGCACAAATTTAGATAAATATAAACACATAATTACATAAACAGCACATATCAGCTGCACATCGAAGATAAAAAAATGTTTTGGCAATGACCAATGAGGCGACAATTGTTAGTGCATTTACAAGGTAAACTATTATTATAGTTGAATTAAACATGTTTGTTTTAGGTTACATAAACTTTTAAAACATCATAGCAGTAAAAAAAACTTGACCTTTGAAAAATGCGCTAAACAAAGGAAAGCCGCAATAATGGTTAAGCAAATGAAGAAATAGAACTGTGGGAAGAGATAAAAAAGGAATACCCATAGTGAAGAGTCGGTTCTGATATTAACCTAATCACAATAACATAATATAATTTTCAATATAATATAGTTTGTTAATAATGATTTTTATTTTTATACAATGCGTGTTACGACTTTGATGACTCCAAAATCGCTGTTTATTTTCAAATAAACATACATTACTAAATTACTTACATAGTTACATTATGTGTAATATTTTTTTTAACCCTGCATCAGTCGCGTGGTTAAACATTTTAATAATAATTGTTTTTTTTTTGTATTTAGATCAATTTTAACGAGTAGAACGACTGATTGGCGAGTCCTAGCGGAGGATAGAGAGAGATGGCATGGCATATGTTTGTCAGTGTGGTCTTAAAGGCCGTCAACTACGAAGAAGAAGAAGAATCAAAGTACTATTCTTTTAGTCAAAAATCCGGAGTTTCATCGAAGAACCAAGCACATCAATATACGACACCATTTCATTCGTGAAAAATATGAGGAAGGTCAATTCGAAGTTCGATACAAGAACACAGAAGAAATGTTGGCAGATATCTTTACAAAAGCAATTCCAAAAGACAGATTTGGGATGATTCGGTCAATCATTGGAGTACAGGAGATATCACAGTAGAAATAGTTAATTTAAGGGAATATTATTTAAGGGGGTGTATTGAATATAATTAATATTGTGTATTTGGGTCATGGAATATAAGTATGTTATAAGTAATAAACATAGTAAAACCTTATATGGTAGTATATGCAAACATTATAGAAATTATTATGTAATATTCAAAAGTTGTTTGATACAAGGATTAATTTCATTTGTAACCTAGATTATATCCATAATTATTTAAGCCATAATATTAAAGTGATGGATTATCACTCTAATACGGCTGCTGTTATAACTGTAACGTACGTTGTATATACTATTCTTTATTTTTATACTGTGTGTTTTTATGTTTAATAGTATTGTGTTCAATCATATTATTGTTGTGTTTTATTTCTACTTAAATACTAACTTCCACCAAGGTATACAAACGTATTTCGCAATATTTACAAGATATTTACGACTTTTTTTTCAACGTGTTCAGAATTTTTTTAACCAGGGGCCCAAATTTGGGTTTCCAATTGAAAATGTGTTAGATTTTATTTTATACATTGAACTTTCGTTGTATAAAATGCGCTAGTACATTATTTAACATAAGTTCCCAGATTTTGTATACTATTCAATGAGTTGGACGTAAAAGACTTTGAATTTACTGTGTGCAAAAACACAATACATTTTCAATGTGTTTAGTGTCTTATTTTTTTAGTTTCATAGCGATGTAAGTAACAAAATATAACTTGTAGCCGACTAAAAAAAACACTATACTAAATCAATACACATCCACCCAAATACATTGGGAATTTAGCACACAATAATGCGTTTTGAAAATTTAAATAATTTGAAATAGACATTCTTTTTGATTCAAAATATTATGTAGGATTAGTTTTCGTATCCTGCATTGTTCTTATTTCAATCATAATTAAGCCAATCCAATACCATTGCGGTTGACCAGCGAGGATTTTTTTTTCCACAACTGGCTATACAATATAAATAATACATTCTACACTGTTTTACTTAGGCACTCAACATTAGAACTCAATTTAGATAATGCTACCTCTAACATCCAATCGCTATATAATAACCATTAAGATGAATTATCTATTAGAAATACAATGGATGAACCTGTCACCCAAATTTGCACAATCATTTATAAAAGGTAGAAATATAAGGAAAGGATTTAGAAGCAATAATAGTTGGAATAGATTAGATAAAAAAATACAACTTTACTTATTCGGTAATTATTTTTTTTATTGGTAGACATGGCGCAAAACAGAATGAGGCATACAATATTATGTACTTAAAAATATATAATGTGGAATACGTTATTGAAAAAATCCACCAACAGTTTTTTCCGTCAGCTTAATTATATGTATATATTTTAGATATTATAATGAAAAAGTGACAATGATATGGTAAATAATATAATTATTATATAATAAAATAAAAGAATATAGATGCCAGTTTTTTCCTAACATTAGGTTAGGGTGTGGCCTGCGTGGGTGGATCTTGTGGATGTCCAAGTTGTAACAGTCGCACGAGTGATTCTCCTGGTTGGCCATCTGAGTTTATTTCTGACCATATGTCACCGATTTTCCCGTACCTCTTTTGGTCATTATTTTTCTCAATGAAGATACATGTATCGCTAGTTGAGTCAATAATAACTTCTTTTATGTAAGATTGTGGAGATTGGGTACTCAAGTATAATCCTAGATAATAACACTTCTGTGATAAAGAGGCCTCATCATCATCAGATTCACCTAAAAAATTTGAATTTTTTTTTTTAATATGCTTATATTAGTTTATTAGTTAACTACTTTTCGTTATGGTGCAGGACAAAACTATTTTATTTGTAAATACGAAGACATATAAAAATAATACACTAAGCATATAGTGTCCGTATTGTATTGCCATGATATTTGTATAAAATGAAAGTACGTGTTAGTAGTTTTAATTGATTTGGTTAATAGTTAAACATTAAAATCAGTTGTATACTTGTTCCTATTAAACAACTTAAATATATATATATATATATATATATAAATATATTAAAAGCGTTCCTAAACCAAACAAATCCAAAATAAAATTTACCTAATATGCGACGTCTGATAATACCATTTAAAGCTGAAGCAACACGTTCTCTTCTCTCGTTTGCAATTTCTTCCAATGTTCCACAATCTATAAAATTAATTATTAAATGACCGTGTGGCGAAGAAATAATAATAATTATAATACAAAAATATTAGTCGCTCTTCATACATAATTATTGTATTACATTTCAAAGAATTATGTTATGAAAAAACTTTTTGTACAACCACTTATTAGTGTTGAAACTCAACAAATGTGTTCTTTTTATTGAAGTCCCTAAGAATTTATTACACATAAATACTGTAAGTCACACTCAACAGAAAGTTAAATTTATTAAAGTTAAATTTTCAACTCTAAAACAAGCTTTTAAGGTTATATATGAATATCAAACAAATGGTAGTTACCAGTAGTATAAGTCATACCCTCACTATATCCTACAACCAAGTCATTAAACATCAAATCATTATGCAGTTTATAAAACTCGGTTAATATATTTTATACATAACATTCACTTTATAACTGAGGTTAATTAAATCAATATTAATAAATGCAAAATGGTATTGTATAAATTTAAATTTATATCATAAATCAATGTTTAAATTTTATTTCGAATGATTCTTTAAAGCTTAACAATAAAGCATGTATAGCTTGGTGACTTGATATTATTAATCCAGTTTTTCTTTAAAACTACAAAAATATTTTACTCATTTTTTTTTATATTTACCTCTTATTTTATTTATGAAATGTGTCATGAGATTGAGAAAATAATTGGCTTCTAAAATTAAAAACAAAATATATAATATAGGTACTTATATATTTTTTATGATTGAAACCGTGTGTCATATTGGTATATTTTGTCAATAGGTACATATGATTAGTCTCAAAGTATTTGTAAATAAAAAATATGAAATATTAAAAGGGGTTTTTACTTTGCGTTGGGTCATGAGTGATATCTGCATAAATATTCATTCGTCCTGGATCTAAAACAAAATCTTGTTTGCATAAAGAATATCAAACAACTGTTGCATAACATAGAGAAAATATATATTGGCTTCTAAAATAAAAAACAAAATATATAATAAAGGTACTTATATATTTTTTATGATTGAAACCGTGTGTCATATTGGTATATTTTGTCAAAAGGTACATATGATTAGTCTCAAAGTATTTGTAAATAATAAATATGAAATATTAAGAAGGGGTTTTTACTTTCCGCTGGCTCCTCTATTAATGTGTAAGCTGGAACTAAAACAAAAATCGTGTGTACATAAAGAATATCAAACAACTGTGCGAAAAAGCTCCTATAAAATGCAATGAAAATTATTACTCCCTGTATTGGATAAAATATCTTTTTCGTCTGAAATAAACAACACATAAACCAATGATATTGTATTTCATTTTCTTTTTTATTATGAACAGGAAGACAAATTTCAAGGTAGAGAAAACGTGTTTATTAAAACTCAAAAGAAATATGCTCCACTGTATATTCAATACGATGAGAGACTATTTGGAAAATTCAATAGAAATGAAATATTGGAAATATTTTTATAAAATTTAACAAAAACTATTACCCGGTACAGCCATAAGAAAATTAGTAATGCCTGAAATTTACATTACATAAATTTATGATACGGGATTTCTATAATCAATTATTACATTATACAATTATAAATTAGAAGACGAAGGTCAAAGTAGAAAAAAATTATAATAAATAGACTAGGGAACCCTCAAGAAATGTAATGGTTGAGTTGTTGCAGTATTTTTTCATAAAGCTACTATTTAGATTTCGATGAAAAATATAATAATTATAACACTCGTCATTTACATAAAGATAAACGTGAGATGCAGTTTTAATATTATTATTTTCAAGTAATTTTTTTCTACTCTTGCCTTGATGTTTTGTATTATTATTATAAATATGATTACAGAAATCAAATAAAACATTTTCAGTGTCGATGGAATCATCAACCATTGTCTCAATAGCATACTGCAAACCACCTAGAATAAACAAATGAAGATTTAGGCTATACTAAAATAATAAAATCAAATCAAATTAGGTACAATACAAATGTTTAGAATAATATTAAACCCGACTTTGAGCAGTAGTCATTTAAGTTCACTTTTTTCCCTCGATTAGATTATTAAAAATCGCTAATGTATATTACAATATATTGCTCTGTACACTGTTCTACATATCTGATACATCTTTCTTAACTATTAATAAAAACTAAAATGTTTATTTAATTATAACTCGACAGTTAGATACAAATAACAATGCTTCTATATATATATTAGTATATTATTATAAATATAATATCTTACTTTTTACAGCTCTAAAAGAATGAAAGGTCCTAAGTGAAAGAGCTTTGATGACTGCAGCTGAGTTGTATAATTAAAAAAAAAATTGAATAAAAACAGTATATTTTCAAAACTTAAAAATCATATTTTGTTTATAATATAAAATTATTACTGACTTGTAGTCAAAACTTTATCCATATAATCCGACTCTGTAAAAAAGTGAAATATTAAATTTTTTCAAATTTTTACTACCTCAAGATGATAACTGTGAAAATAAAATATTACGATCATCTGCCAAAATACTCGCATGAAATAGAAAAGATATTAATAAACTACTGAAGAGCTTCATTATTATCTGCGAATAATAATAATTAAAACATTTTATATTAGTCATAGTTGCCTTTTGTGCTGATATGAGAAGGTTAGGTTAGGTATGATTTTGCAAGGCAGTTTTAATATGGTAAACATATATATATATACATTTTTTTATCACATCCACAAAATTTCCTTGACCGTTAAACGGGTTTTTATGTAAAGGAAGGTGGAAATCTACCTGGAAAAGTACCTTATTTGGCCAAAATTACAGTTATTTCACCATATTGAGGATATACGAAGTAAAAACAGGTCTGTTAACAATTTTAGTTGCATTGTATGAAGAAGTTAGGTTACACTATTCAAAATAGAAATTAGAAAAATTAGTATATAACTTAATGTTGTTATTAAAATTCGATGAAAATCGGTAGTTAGTATTTTCAAGCCGGTACAGTCTAAACCAAGCACAGTATAAACCAGCAAAGTTAGAAAGTATTAAATTGAGGTGTTGTATTTACAAATAAGCATCAAAGCGTTAATTTAAAAGTGATTTTATCCGAGAGGACTAGTACAGTAGAGTATAGGCATAATGGAATCAAAGCGACCAGGGGACGGAGAGGTCAGGTCTACATGAATTATTTTAAATAAGAGTGATAAAATTAAATAAAAGCTTTAAATATTAGTAAAACGTGTTTTAGTTACAATGGAATTTCTTAATCATTTTGCTTCTTTGACTTGGGCCGGACAAAACATTTTTAACAGATATTTTCATCTTGGTTGTACATTCAAAAAGATCTACTTTTGTGAGGTATTGTGATAACGATTTAGAAAACTGCAAAAATTCAATTTTATAAATCGTTTTCATAATTGATCACAAAAGTAGCGTCTTGATAATAAAGTACAAACATTTTCTGTCCAAGTCAAAAAAGGAATATTTAGCCAAATTATTTAAATTATTTAGATTTTCCATTATAACTCATAAATAAAATCTTGTTTTTGGAGGTTATAAATTTCTTTCTAAAAAACCTGTACAAATTTGTTTCTAGCGTTTTGTTTTAAAATCGTCAAAAATAAAAAATATTTTTTTGTTGTTTTATAATGAATTATTTTTAGGAATTTAGTTCCCTACAGAGCTATTTTTTTCATCTTTGTTCTGTCGAAACTTTTTTTGATTTAATGGAAAGTCTTAACTATTTTGCTGAATATTGCATTTTTGACTTAGGGCTGACCAAATATTTTTAAAATTTTTTTTAAATCTCGGTTGTACACTTAATGAAATCTACTTTTGTGAGGTATCATTTAGTACACCTCAAGCCAAATATCAAACAAAACCAAAATTTAAAAGAAAATTCTCTCCAAAATGTGGATTGTGTAAAACGATGGTTAAGAATCGATAAAAAAATAACTAGTTATAAAAACCCTTCTAATTTTTTTTTAACACTTTAACTTTTGATTCTTTAGGTTCATGCCTTTTTAGCGTTATTGAAATATTTAGAGTTTTATAGAAATTCTTACTTGTGGAAATTGGTAAGAGATTCTTGAACAACAATTGACTGGACCAGCTTTTGAAACTAAATGTACTGCTTGCGACTTATGTATGGGTTTTTATATCGCCCAAAATATCACAAGCCAATTTTTTTTTTTCAGTGTAAATATTGTGTTCATTTATTTACACAGTGGGTTCATTTTTTTTTTTTTATTATTTATCGTGTACAAACATTACTTAGAAAGCGGTGTTTGGACTATGTTTTTCTACGCAATACACTTAAATAAGAAAAATATTTTATTGGATGGAATAGTATTTTTTAAAAATTGTATTATGGTTTAACAAAAACTGTTTCAACGGTTACAAATATTGAAATTTAAAACAACTCTAACGGTATTGAAATTCGAATAACGTACATTATATTATGACTAGATAACAATATACCGTCGACGGTATGTGGAAGTCAGTACACAGCGGTTCCTACGGGGGTGCCCGGCTACGCCACCCACGGTGTCAATCCACCTGAATATGTCTTAATGTAATGTTGCTATAATCCATGGTACCAAGTCTAGCTATCTTTGAGATCAAAAATAAAAAGTAATTAAATTGAAGAATGCGTGATGCGGACATAAATTTCTATTTCTACGTACTTAAAAATTCGTTAATAAATATATAATAAAATTCGTACTAATTGTATGCAATAATTATAGGCTAATTTTAAATATATTGTTGTCTTTACAGTTCTTTTACCAATACATATATTTTATATTTTTACTATGTAAAAAACACTATCGGTGACAATGTCACCTAAACAATTTTATGAGTTTCCAATGAAAATGATTTAATCGAATTCGAGAAAAATCTTCGAATCGAGTTTTGAAATTTATAAAGAATATTTACTTGATTTTTCCATACACGCCATTAGTCTCAAATTTAAATAATCCCCATTTGACAGCCCCCCACGGGGATGCCAGTTTTTTGGGTTTTTAGTCGTAGTTGTAGGAACTTTTATTTGAAAAAACTTGTCAAAAGTCGGAACTCATAATATGTATCCATATTAGACGAAGTAATGATTCGGGGTACAGTCTTTTAAATTGTCGGAAAACTGTATTTTCGTTAAATCTAAAAAAAAATTATCAAATTATGCCAATATTTTTACGGATACTATTTAGAGTGATTTCAGTAATTTTTTGTGCTCAAGTTCCAGTTTTAGGTTTTAATTACATTTTTCAAAAGTAATTTTATCACATTTAGCCAGCTCGGTCAACTCAAGTCCCAACCCCAATTGTAATGGCTTTTTCCTTTGTGAACATCCGTCGATAGTCATACTAAAGGTTAGGTTACTATTTGTTTTACAGACTATTAAAGACAGTAGTTTAAAAAATATCTATGCACGCAAATCATATGTGAATCGTAAATCCGATTCGATAACATGCTTGATAAGACCTTCGAATTTTCAATGTAAAAGTTGCACTAAGATGTGCACAAAATAAAGAGAAATTTGAAATTCGAAAATTGAATATTTTATACATTGTTTTGTCATTACATCGACGTAATTTTCGGCTTAAAAAGTATCAATATATCTTGTCGATGGCAAAAAAAAATGTACTTAGACATTCTCATGTGTGAACAAGTGCCGAAATTGTATGCTTTTCGAAAATATTTTCAATTAATCATAACCTTAGCATTTTCAATATAAAGTCTTATAACAAAAATTGCACGTGGAAAACCCCGAAATTTAGAAAACTTCCCCTCCCCTCGGGAGAAAGGCTAAAAGTTTTGTCTAAAGATATGTCTAACAAACGCCATATAACATGTGTAGAAAAAAAATATCGATCCCTAAGTCTAATCAGTTGATGAAAACGAAACCGTAAATTTGAGAGAGACAGCAAACCAGTCGGGCCTTAACACGTGCACGATTTTTTTCAAAGGGATGGGGGGATGGAGATGGTGATGGAGTTGGAGTTTGATAATAAAATATAATAATAATAATAATAATATAAACTAATAATTTGTATAATTTGTGAGTACAATGTTTCAATTGTATTTCTTAACCCGTGCGAAGCAGGGTACACGGGCAGCTAGTATATAATAATTATATTTTGTTTTAAGTTTTGTAAAAGGAAAACGGATACAACCGCTTTTAATTTTTAACAATTAACCAAATAAATTATTATAACTACTAACGCATACTATCATGTAATACAAATAACATATCTATAAAATACGGACACTATGCTTAGTGTATTATTTTTTATGACTTCGTAATAACCAATAAAATAGCTGTGTCTTGCACTACAAAGAAAAATGTGAAAACTATAGTAAGATAATACTAGCAATTATAAGACATTTTATTCAATTTTTTTAAATGGTTCTGTGCAGCATGAAGATTATGATACTGCATTATTACCTATTATTACTTTCTTGTAATATAGACTGACTGGTTTCAACACGCCATCACCCTTAAAACAAATTAACAGGTTTCTACTCGATGAAGTTTAAACTTGTTTTTCCAATCAGGTTCCAAACCATTGAATTCTATATTTTTACATTATAATATAATAATTATACGCAGCTCCCGACGAGTTGGATTTTGTATGTCAGAGTACGAGCACCTTTACGCCAGTCTGTGTAATAACTATATTGAACATTTACTAAGTATTAATAAATATAATATTATAGTGTTTTACTTTGGAGTTTGAAATTATTTCAAAACACCCTTATTTCGACATCGCCTGCTACACTATTTTAGGCTCAAAAATATGTGAAAAAATAAAATTGCTCAAAAGAACAACCTTAATAAACAAAGAAAACAATTTTATTAAAAATAATACAGATGTATTTTCCAGGGGGTTAGGTTTATTCCCCAAAAAATGTAAGTTGGTTTTAATAAAAAATAGAAGTCATATAATATATACAGCTTGACGAGTGTCACTATCTATAAAATACGAGAGAAAACAAAAATTGTGCTACGAACTATTTGTAAAGTCACATAATATTATGTTTCCAACCACTCTAATCACAAAGATCTAAAAAATATCTACTGTGGCTGAAAATGCCAATCTACACTAGAAATGCTTTGGAAACCAAACAAGCCATCATCCTAATCCTCTCATTTCCAAACTCTCATCAACTATTCTTGGCAAACCACGAAAAAGATTAAGGAATTGGTGGTGTCGATACTTGCTAGTTCAATAGAAAAAAACCAGCACAGTCTGATCCAACAACTAGGGAAGAAGTGGTATGATATTTTGTATTTAGATAGTATGTAATCCATTGCTTTTAGAATTATGGAAAAAAATGAATTATTCTTGTTAAGGCTTCAATATTTGGACATTTTTAGACGCACCTGAACTGAGCATACCCACATTGTTTGACCTTATCGAAATACTATCAAAAGTTTCAAGTAATTTTTAAGAGTTTGCAACTCTATTTTCAAAGTTTGCAAGCAAATATTACACAAGATATGAATAATTTTATAAAAGGTTGGCCAACTTCTTGTACCCCTGTAGCTCGCTATGATTGTGATCTGTTAGGTAATATTGAAACATCCAAGTTGTTTTAGAGTTCTCAAAATGGTGTCAAATTAATTGTTATAATTGACAAGAATTTGCATGTAAGCTCCATAGTTACTATGTTATATAACGTGGTAACCGTAGAAATCGTAACCGTGGTAACCATAACTCTAGTAACCATACAAACTCTTATATCATTACCAACGATACGACGGTAACCATAACCTTGACAACCTAACCAACTTAATCACAACCATAAAAATACATTATTATACAGAATTACATATTTCCTCTACCCAAAAAAATGTCAATAAATTAAAATCTATTAATATTACATAACTGTTTGAATCAAAAACTATAGGTACAAAGTTAACTACATTGGGCTCCAACAATACCACACAGACTTATATTGGAATTATGGTGACTAGTGTAATGGTTGCTTTTTTTAGAATAAGTAGTATATTTATATATTATCTACCAATAGTTGTGTTTAGTTCGAATTTCAAACTATATTATTTTCAACAGATTTCATATTTCCAATACAAATTTTCTTACAAAGATTGTAATCGTTGAACTAATTTTAATGCTTATTGAAATGAATACATTTTTTTTAAATAAATCATTAGGACGATTTATCTGTTGTAAGACACTCAATTTCTCAAAAAATATGAATATTTAGAAAATTATTTTTTTCCTATATTGGTAGTTACATATTTTACAATATTTTTCACTGCTTTAATACAGATAGGCCATGAATTTCTAAAGACTCAGTATTTGTCGACATAAGGTGCACGCTATTAAAACGCATGATCGGTATGTGTATCAAAAATAATGTTTACAGTCTTTTGAACGTGTAGGAATTTTTTTTATATAAGCGATTAGTAAGTTTTCATTTATGTAAACTGTGGAAATGGAAACGCACAACATCGAATCACACAAGTGTTTTTCCGAAGTAAAAAAAATTGTGATTTCGAGTTAACCCCCCCAAAAAAGTTGTGCTTTCGGTAAGGCAAGAATGCGATAAACAACATTTTAATAAAAAAATCATATTTTTAAATGGCTGATATGCGAAATTATACCAAAATCTCACTTTATAACACTTAAAATGATTTATACATGTAGGTATATAATAATATGGTCTTCTCATTAATGATTCGAATGACCCTGTACATAAATATACAACCCTTAGAAATCTGATGAACAGTGGAATTATTGGTTTGTTTTGACCTTAAATGAGAGCTCTAATTTTTTGAAAATGTGCAACCCAATGCATTGGCTATTTTTTAAATTGACAAAACTATTTTTTTTTTAGAGAGTTGACCACTCAAACCACTCAACTCAACTTGAAAATGTTTCACCAATTTTTAATGTCAATGTGCAACCCAATGCATTGGCTATTTTTTAAATTGACAAAACTATTTTTTTTTTTGGGAGTTGACCACTCAAATAATGTTTTCTTCGTAGAACTGTTCAACACAGTTCGGATTTTTTTTTATAATTTTAAGTATAAAATAAAAAAAATTCTTGGCTATTGATACTAAAAATGGATACATATAATAAAATAAATAAATAAAAACAACCTTTTTCTTGGTAAAATTTGATTTTAATTTTTATTTAAGAGTAAAACGATATAAGCAATTCCCGATTCGCTGTAGAGTACTTTGAAGCGAGGAATTGTTTTTCATTAATACTAATAATAATAATTCCCCCTGTTGGTCGGGGGTAGAATAGGCCATCGGTTGTTCCTGCCTGTCATAAAAAGCGACTAAAAGGGACTTGTAGGGGGGCAGCAGCCTCTACAATACTGGGTGTAGGTGCAGGTAACCATAGAGTTATGGTAGAAACAGCTACACACCGGATAAAAGTCGGCAGATATGGGAGCTGTATAACTGGCGACTTCACTGCGATGAGGA
>NW_026096112.1:0-33342 GCF_023614345.1 Adelges cooleyi | reverse complement strand
AAAAATTTAAACTTTGTGTAAACTTTAAGTCAAGAGTGGTACTTGAGCACAAAACCTAATAGTATCATTCTGTATAGATATAAATAAAATTGTTATATTTTGGAAATGGGAAATGGGTATATTTTGAATTTGACAAAACTGACGTGCGCGGGCAT
The DNA here is from genome assembly GCF_023614345.1 of Adelges cooleyi. NCBI lineage: Eukaryota > Metazoa > Arthropoda > Insecta > Hemiptera > Adelgidae > Adelges > Adelges cooleyi. The sequence continues at coordinate 33,187 of NW_026096112.1, read as the reverse complement.
AACAAATAAATATTTCTTATACATTTCAACTCGATCCGACTCTTTTTCTCGATACTATAGCCAGTAAAAGTTCTAACTTAAAAACTCGTACGGTTTTTTTTTTGTTTTTTCAACTTTCGTCTGTGAAGACTTAAACTTTTTCAACTTTTACCCCCCCAAAGTACAAACTAGACAAAATTTGTGATTTATAGAGTTGCTATTCAAAGGAATTGGTCTAGTATTAAAAAAGTTACAGTGTATACAGCGAAAAAAAAAGCCCACATCAGAGTAAAACCAATACCTTCTCGCTTTGCATCGAAGCTAAAACATTTTTCTGGATTTTTGTGTAAAAGACATCAAAAGTGGTCAAATTATATGTTTTTTGGGTCGGTGATTACGAATTTAATATCAGTTCTCAATTTTAATCATCCGGAAAGAACTTAAGTAAAAAAAAAAAAAAAATTTAAACTTTGTGTAAACTTTAAGTCAAGAGTGGTACTTGAGCACAAAACCTAATAGTATCATTCTGTATAGATATAAATAAAATTGTTATATTTTGGAAATGGGAAATGGGTATATTTTGAATTTGACAAAACTGACGTGCGCGGGCATAACAAATAAATATTTCTTATACATTTCAACTCGATCCGACTCTTTTTCTCGATACTATAGCCAGTAAAAGTTCTAACTTAAAAACTCGTACGGTTTTTTTTTTTGTTTTTTCAACTTTCGTCTGTGAAGACTTAAACTTTTTCAACTTTTACCCCCCCAAAGTACAAACTAGACAAAATTTGTGATTTATAGAGTTGCTATTCAAAGGAATTGGTCTAGTATTAAAAAAGTTACAGTGTATACAGCGAAAAAAAAAGCCCACATCAGAGTAAAACCAATACCTTCTCGCTTTGCATCGAAGCTAAAACATTTTTCTGGATTTTTGTGTAAAAGACATCAAAAGTGGTCAAATTATATGTTTTTTGGGTCGGTGATTACGAATTTAATATCAGTTCTCAATTTTAATCATCCGGAAAGAACTTAAGTAAAAAAAAAAAAAAAATTTAAACTTTGTGTAAACTTTAAGTCAAGAGTGGTACTTGAGCACAAAACCTAATAGTATCATTCTGTAATTAGATATAAATAAAATTGTTATATTTTGGAAATGGGAAATGGGTATATTTTGAATTTGACAAAACTGACGTGCCGCGGGCATAACAAATAAATATTTCTTATACATTTCAACTCGATCCGACTCTTTTTCTCGATACTATAGCCAGTAAAAGTTCTAACTTAAAAACTCGTACGGTTTTTTTTTTGTTTTTTCAACTTTCGTCTGTGAAGACTTAAACTTTTTCAACTTTTACCCCCCCAAAGTACAAACTAGACAAAATTTGTGATTTATAGAGTTGCTATTCAAAGGAATTGGTCTAGTATTAAAAAAGTTACAGTGTATACAGCGAAAAAAAAAGCCCACATCAGAGTAAAACCAATACCTTCTCGCTTTGCATCGAAGCTAAAACATTTTTCTGGATTTTTGTGTAAAAGACATCAAAAGTGGTCAAATTATATGTTTTTTGGGTCGGTGATTACGAATTTAATATCAGTTCTCAATTTTAATCATCCGGAAAGAACTTAAGTAAAAAAAAAAAAAAAATTAAACTTTGTGTAAACTTTAAGTCAAGAGTGGTACTTGAGCACAAAACCTAATAGTATCATTCTGTATAGATATAAATAAAATTGTTATATTTTGGAAATGGGAAATGGGTATATTTTGAATTTGACAAAACTGACGTGCGCGGGCATAACAAATAAATATTTCTTATACATTTCAACTCGATCCGACTCTTTTTCTCGATACTATAGCCAGTAAAAGTTCTAACTTAAAAACTCGTACGGTTTTTTTTTTTGTTTTTTCAACTTTCGTCTGTGAAGACTTAAACTTTTTCAACTTTTACCCCCCCAAAGTACAAACTAGACAAAATTTGTGATTTATAGAGTTGCTATTCAAAGGAATTGGTCTAGTATTAAAAAAGTTACAGTGTATACAGCGAAAAAAAAAGCCCACATCAGAGTAAAACCAATACCTTCTCGCTTTGCATCGAAGCTAAAACATTTTTCTGGATTTTTGTGTAAAAGACATCAAAAGTGGTCAAATTATATGTTTTTTGGGTCGGTGATTACGAATTTAATATCAGTTCTCAATTTTAATCATCCGGAAAGAACTTAAGTAAAAAAAAAAAAAAAATTTAAACTTTGTGTAAACTTTAAGTCAAGAGTGGTACTTGAGCACAAAACCTAATAGTATCATTCTGTATAGATATAAATAAAATTGTTTTAATGATTTGATCAATTTTTTTTAAAGATTTTAGGTGTTTTTGTTAAAATATACGCAATGTGCGAAAACACGGTTTTCCGGCAATTAAAAAAAAACTGTAGTGCCGAATTTTTCACCCGCTTAATATGTTATGGATACATATGAGTTCCAACTACTGGCAAATTTTCAACCCAAAAGTTTTAAAATTACGGCTAAAAACCCCGAAAAACAAAAAAACTTGTACCCCCCCTAGGGGGGCGGGAAATGGGTATATTTTGAATTTGACAAAACTGACGTGCGCGGGCATAACAAATAAATATTTCTTATACATTTCAACTCGATCCGACTCTTTTTCTCGATACTATAGCCAGTAAAAGTTCTAACTTAAAAACTCGTACGGTTTTTTTTTTTGTTTTTTCAACTTTCGTCTGTGAAGACTTAAACTTTTTCAACTTTTATCCCCCCAAAGTACAAACTAGACAAAATTTGTGATTTATAGAGTTGCTATTCAAAGGAATTGGTCTAGTATTAAAAAAGTTACAGTGTATACAGCGAAAAAAAAAGCCCACATCAGAGTAAAACCAATACCTTCTCGCTTTGCATCGAAGCTAAAACATTTTTCTGGATTTTTGTGTAAAAGACATCAAAAGTGGTCAAATTATATGTTTTTTGGGTCGGTGATTACGAATTTAATATCAGTTCTCAATTTTAATCATCCGGAAAGAACTTAAGTAAAAAAAAAAAAAAAATTTAAACTTTGTGTAAACTTTAAGTCAAGAGTGGTACTTGAGCACAAAACCTAATAGTATCATTCTGTATAGATATAAATAAAATTGTTTTAATGATTTGATCAATTTTTTTTAAAGATTTTAGGTGTTTTTGTTAAAATATACGCAATGTGCGAAAACACGGTTTTCCGGCAATTAAAAAAAAACTGTAGTGCCGAATTTTTCACCCGCTTAATATGTTATGGATACATATGAGTTCCAACTACTGGCAAATTTTCAACCCAAAAGTTTTAAAATTACGGCTAAAAACCCCGAAAAAACAAAAAAACTTGTACCCCCCCTAGGGGGGCGGGAAATGGGTATATTTTGAATTTGACAAAACTGACGTGCGCGGGCATAACAAATAAATATTTCTTATACATTTCAACTCGATCCGACTCTTTTTCTCGATACTATAGCCAGTAAAAGTTCTAACTTAAAAACTCGTACGGTTTTTTTTTTTGTTTTTTCAACTTTCGTCTGTGAAGACTTAAACTTTTTCAACTTTTACCCCCCCAAAGTACAAACTAGACAAAATTTGTGATTTATAGAGTTGCTATTCAAAGGAATTGGTCTAGTATTAAAAAAGTTACAGTGTATACAGCGAAAAAAAAAGCCCACATCAGAGTAAAACCAATACCTTCTCGCTTTGCATCGAAGCTAAAACATTTTTCTGGATTTTTGTGTAAAAGACATCAAAAGTGGTCAAATTATATGTTTTTTGGGTCGGTGATTACGAATTTAATATCAGTTCTCAATTTTAATCATCCGGAAAGAACTTAAGTAAAAAAAAAAAAAAAATTTAAACTTTGTGTAAACTTTAAGTCAAGAGTGGTACTTGAGCACAAAACCTAATAGTATCATTCTGTATAGATATAAATAAAATTGTTATATTTTGGAAATGGGAAATGGGTATATTTTGAATTTGACAAAACTGACGTGCGCGGGCATAACAAATAAATATTTCTTATACATTTCAACTCGATCCGACTCTTTTTCTCGATACTATAGCCAGTAAAAGTTCTAACTTAAAAACTCGTACGGTTTTTTTTTTGTTTTTTCAACTTTCGTCTGTGAAGACTTAAACTTTTTCAACTTTTACCCCCCCAAAGTACAAACTAGACAAAATTTGTGATTTATAGAGTTGCTATTCAAAGGAATTGGTCTAGTATTAAAAAAGTTACAGTGTATACAGCGAAAAAAAAAGCCCACATCAGAGTAAAACCAATACCTTCTCGCTTTGCATCGAAGCTAAAACATTTTTCTGGATTTTTGTGTAAAAGACATCAAAAGTGGTCAAATTATATGTTTTTTGGGTCGGTGATTACGAATTTAATATCAGTTCTCAATTTTAATCATCCGGAAAGAACTTAAGTAAAAAAAAAAAAAAAATTTAAACTTTGTGTAAACTTTAAGTCAAGAGTGGTACTTGAGCACAAAACCTAATAGTATCATTCTGTATAGATATAAATAAAATTGTTTTAATGATTTGATCAATTTTTTTTAAAGATTTTAGGTGTTTTTGTTAAAATATACGCAATGTGCGAAAACACGGTTTTCCGGCAATTAAAAAAAAACTGTAGTGCCGAATTTTTCACCCGCTTAATATGTTATGGATACATATGAGTTCCAACTACTGGCAAATTTTCAACCCAAAAGTTTTAAAATTACGGCTAAAAACCCCGAAAAACAAAAAAACTTGTACCCCCCCTAGGGGGGCGGGAAATGGGTATATTTTGAATTTGACAAAACTGACGTGCGCGGGCATAACAAATAAATATTTCTTATACATTTCAACTCGATCCGACTCTTTTTCTCGATACTATAGCCAGTAAAAGTTCTAACTTAAAAACTCGTACGGTTTTTTTTTTGTTTTTTCAACTTTCGTCTGTGAAGACTTAAACTTTTTCAACTTTTACCCCCCCAAAGTACAAACTAGACAAAATTTGTGATTTATAGAGTTGCTATTCAAAGGAATTGGTCTAGTATTAAAAAAGTTACAGTGTATACAGCGAAAAAAAAAGCCCACATCAGAGTAAAACCAATACCTTCTCGCTTTGCATCGAAGCTAAAACATTTTTCTGGATTTTTGTGTAAAAGACATCAAAAGTGGTCAAATTATATGTTTTTTGGGTCGGTGATTACGAATTTAATATCAGTTCTCAATTTTAATCATCCGGAAAGAACTTAAGTAAAAAAAAAAAAAAAATTTAAACTTTGTGTAAACTTTAAGTCAAGAGTGGTACTTGAGCACAAAACCTAATAGTATCATTCTGTATAGATATAAATAAAATTGTTATATTTTGGAAATGGGAAATGGGTATATTTTGAATTTGACAAAACTGACGTGCGCGGGCATAACAAATAAATATTTCTTATACATTTCAACTCGATCCGACTCTTTTTCTCGATACTATAGCCAGTAAAAGTTCTAACTTAAAAACTCGTACGGTTTTTTTTTTGTTTTTTCAACTTTCGTCTGTGAAGACTTAAACTTTTTCAACTTTTACCCCCCCAAAGTACAAACTAGACAAAATTTGTGATTTATAGAGTTGCTATTCAAAGGAATTGGTCTAGTATTAAAAAAGTTACAGTGTATACAGCGAAAAAAAAAGCCCACATCAGAGTAAAACCAATACCTTCTCGCTTTGCATCGAAGCTAAAACATTTTTCTGGATTTTTGTGTAAAAGACATCAAAAGTGGTCAAATTATATGTTTTTTTGGGTCGGTGATTACGAATTTAATATCAGTTCTCAATTTTAATCATCCGGAAAGAACTTAAGTAAAAAAAAAAAAAAAATTTAAACTTTGTGTAAACTTTAAGTCAAGAGTGGTACTTGAGCACAAAACCTAATAGTATCATTCTGTATAGATATAAATAAAATTGTTTTAATGATTTGATCAATTTTTTTTAAAGATTTTAGGTGTTTTTGTTAAAATATACGCAATGTGCGAAAACACGGTTTTCCGGCAATTAAAAAAAAACTGTAGTGCCGAATTTTTCACCCGCTTAATATGTTATGGATACATATGAGTTCCAACTACTGGCAAATTTTCAACCCAAAAGTTTTAAAATTACGGCTAAAAACCCCGAAAAACAAAAAAACTTGTACCCCCCCTAGGGGGGCGGGAAATGGGTATATTTTGAATTTGACAAAACTGACGTGCGCGGGCATAACAAATAAATATTTCTTATACATTTCAACTCGATCCGACTCTTTTTCTCGATACTATAGCCAGTAAAAGTTCTAACTTAAAAACTCGTACGGTTTTTTTTTTTGTTTTTTCAACTTTCGTCTGTGAAGACTTAAACTTTTTCAACTTTTACCCCCCCAAAGTACAAACTAGACAAAATTTGTGATTTATAGAGTTGCTATTCAAAGGAATTGGTCTAGTATTAAAAAAGTTACAGTGTATACAGCGAAAAAAAAAGCCCACATCAGAGTAAAACCAATACCTTCTCGCTTTGCATCGAAGCTAAAACATTTTTCTGGATTTTTGTGTAAAAGACATCAAAAGTGGTCAAATTATATGTTTTTTGGGTCGGTGATTACGAATTTAATATCAGTTCTCAATTTTAATCATCCGGAAAGAACTTAAGTAAAAAAAAAAAAAAAATTTAAACTTTGTGTAAACTTTAAGTCAAGAGTGGTACTTGAGCACAAAACCTAATAGTATCATTCTGTATAGATATAAATAAAATTGTTATATTTTGGAAATGGGAAATGGGTATATTTTGAATTTGACAAAACTGACGTGCGCGGGCATAACAAATAAATATTTCTTATACATTTCAACTCGATCCGACTCTTTTTCTCGATACTATAGCCAGTAAAAGTTCTAACTTAAAAACTCGTACGGTTTTTTTTTTGTTTTTTCAACTTTCGTCTGTGAAGACTTAAACTTTTTCAACTTTTACCCCCCCAAAGTACAAACTAGACAAAATTTGTGATTTATAGAGTTGCTATTCAAAGGAATTGGTCTAGTATTAAAAAAGTTACAGTGTATACAGCGAAAAAAAAAGCCCACATCAGAGTAAAACCAATACCTTCTCGCTTTGCATCGAAGCTAAAACATTTTTCTGGATTTTTGTGTAAAAGACATCAAAAGTGGTCAAATTATATGTTTTTTGGGTCGGTGATTACGAATTTAATATCAGTTCTCAATTTTAATCATCCGGAAAGAACTTAAGTAAAAAAAAAAAAAAAATTTAAACTTTGTGTAAACTTTAAGTCAAGAGTGGTACTTGAGCACAAAACCTAATAGTATCATTCTGTATAGATATAAATAAAATTGTTATATTTTGGAAATGGGAAATGGGTATATTTTGAATTTGACAAAACTGACGTGCGCGGGCATAACAAATAAATATTTCTTATACATTTCAACTCGATCCGACTCTTTTTCTCGATACTATAGCCAGTAAAAGTTCTAACTTAAAAACTCGTACGGTTTTTTTTTTGTTTTTTTCAACTTTCGTCTGTGAAGACTTAAACTTTTTCAACTTTTACCCCCCCAAAGTACAAACTAGACAAAATTTGTGATTTATAGAGTTGCTATTCAAAGGAATTGGTCTAGTATTAAAAAAGTTACAGTGTATACAGCGAAAAAAAAAGCCCACATCAGAGTAAAACCAATACCTTCTCGCTTTGCATCGAAGCTAAAACATTTTTCTGGATTTTTGTGTAAAAGACATCAAAAGTGGTCAAATTATATGTTTTTTGGGTCGGTGATTACGAATTTAATATCAGTTCTCAATTTTAATCATCCGGAAAGAACTTAAGTAAAAAAAAAAAAAAAATTTAAACTTTGTGTAAACTTTAAGTCAAGAGTGGTACTTGAGCACAAAACCTAATAGTATCATTCTGTATAGATATAAATAAAATTGTTTTAATGATTTGATCAATTTTTTTTAAAGATTTTAGGTGTTTTTGTTAAAATATACGCAATGTGCGAAAACACGGTTTTCCGGCAATTAAAAAAAAACTGTAGTGCCGAATTTTTCACCCGCTTAATATGTTATGGATACATATGAGTTCCAACTACTGGCAAATTTTCAACCCAAAAGTTTTAAAATTACGGCTAAAAACCCCGAAAAACAAAAAAACTTGTACCCCCCCTAGGGGGGCGGGAAATGGGTATATTTTGAATTTGACAAAACTGACGTGCGCGGGCATAACAAATAAATATTTCTTATACATTTCAACTCGATCCGACTCTTTTTCTCGATACTATAGCCAGTAAAAGTTCTAACTTAAAAACTCGTACGGTTTTTTTTTTTGTTTTTTCAACTTTCGTCTGTGAAGACTTAAACTTTTTCAACTTTTACCCCCCCAAAGTACAAACTAGACAAAATTTGTGATTTATAGAGTTGCTATTCAAAGGAATTGGTCTAGTATTAAAAAAGTTACAGTGTATACAGCGAAAAAAAAAGCCCACATCAGAGTAAAACCAATACCTTCTCGCTTTGCATCGAAGCTAAAACATTTTTCTGGATTTTTGTGTAAAAGACATCAAAAGTGGTCAAATTATATGTTTTTTGGGTCGGTGATTACGAATTTAATATCAGTTCTCAATTTTAATCATCCGGAAAGAACTTAAGTAAAAAAAAAAAAAAAATTTAAACTTTGTGTAAACTTTAAGTCAAGAGTGGTACTTGAGCACAAAACCTAATAGTATCATTCTGTATAGATATAAATAAAATTGTTTTAATGATTTGATCAATTTTTTTTAAAGATTTTAGGTGTTTTTGTTAAAATATACGCAATGTGCGAAAACACGGTTTTCCGGCAATTAAAAAAAAACTGTAGTGCCGAATTTTTCACCCGCTTAATATGTTATGGATACATATGAGTTCCAACTACTGGCAAATTTTCAACCCAAAAGTTTTAAAATTACGGCTAAAAACCCCGAAAAACAAAAAAACTTGTACCCCCCCTAGGGGGCGGGAAATGGGTATATTTTGAATTTGACAAAACTGACGTGCGCGGGCATAACAAATAAATATTTCTTATACATTTCAACTCGATCCGACTCTTTTTCTCGATACTATAGCCAGTAAAAGTTCTAACTTAAAAACTCGTACGGTTTTTTTTTTGTTTTTTCAACTTTCGTCTGTGAAGACTTAAACTTTTTCAACTTTTACCCCCCCAAAGTACAAACTAGACAAAATTTGTGATTTATAGAGTTGCTATTCAAAGGAATTGGTCTAGTATTAAAAAAGTTACAGTGTATACAGCGAAAAAAAAAGCCCACATCAGAGTAAAACCAATACCTTCTCGCTTTGCATCGAAGCTAAAACATTTTTCTGGATTTTTGTGTAAAAGACATCAAAAGTGGTCAAATTATATGTTTTTTGGGTCGGTGATTACGAATTTAATATCAGTTCTCAATTTTAATCATCCGGAAAGAACTTAAGTAAAAAAAAAAAAAAATTTAAACTTTGTGTAAACTTTAAGTCAAGAGTGGTACTTGAGCACAAAACCTAATAGTATCATTCTGTATAGATATAAATAAAATTGTTATATTTTGGAAATGGGAAATGGGTATATTTTGAATTTGACAAAACTGACGTGCGCGGGCATAACAAATAAATATTTCTTATACATTTCAACTCGATCCGACTCTTTTTCTCGATACTATAGCCAGTAAAAGTTCTAACTTAAAAACTCGTACGGTTTTTTTTTTGTTTTTTCAACTTTCGTCTGTGAAGACTTAAACTTTTTCAACTTTTACCCCCCCAAAGTACAAACTAGACAAAATTTGTGATTTATAGAGTTGCTATTCAAAGGAATTGGTCTAGTATTAAAAAAGTTACAGTGTATACAGCGAAAAAAAAAGCCCACATCAGAGTAAAACCAATACCTTCTCGCTTTGCATCGAAGCTAAAACATTTTTCTGGATTTTTGTGTAAAAGACATCAAAAGTGGTCAAATTATATGTTTTTTGGGTCGGTGATTACGAATTTAATATCAGTTCTCAATTTTAATCATCCGGAAAGAACTTGAGTAAAAAAAAAAAAAAAATTTAAACTTTGTGTAAACTTTAAGTCAAGAGTGGTACTTGAGCACAAAACCTAATAGTATCATTCTGTATAGATATAAATAAAATTGTTTTAATGATTTGATCAATTTTTTTTAAAGATTTTAGGTGTTTTTGTTAAAATATACGCAATGTGCGAAAACACGGTTTTCCGGCAATTAAAAAAAAACTGTAGTGCCGAATTTTTCACCCGCTTAATATGTTATGGATACATATGAGTTCCAACTACTGGCAAATTTTCAACCCAAAAGTTTTAAAATTACGGCTAAAAACCCCGAAAAACAAAAAAACTTGTACCCCCCCTAGGGGGGCGGGAAATGGGTATATTTTGAATTTGACAAAACTGACGTGCGCGGGCATAACAAATAAATATTTCTTATACATTTCAACTCGATCCGACTCTTTTTCTCGATACTATAGCCAGTAAAAGTTCTAACTTAAAAACTCGTACGGTTTTTTTTTTGTTTTTTCAACTTTCGTCTGTGAAGACTTAAACTTTTTCAACTTTTATCCCCCCAAAGTACAAACTAGACAAAATTTGTGATTTATAGAGTTGCTATTCAAAGGAATTGGTCTAGTATTAAAAAAGTTACAGTGTATACAGCGAAAAAAAAAGCCCACATCAGAGTAAAACCAATACCTTCTCGCTTTGCATCGAAGCTAAAACATTTTTCTGGATTTTTGTGTAAAAGACATCAAAAGTGGTCAAATTATATGTTTTTTGGGTCGGTGATTACGAATTTAATATCAGTTCTCAATTTTAATCATCCGGAAAGAACTTAAGTAAAAAAAAAAAAAAAATTTAAACTTTGTGTAAACTTTAAGTCAAGAGTGGTACTTGAGCACAAAACCTAATAGTATCATTCTGTATAGATATAAATAAAATTGTTTTAATGATTTGATCAATTTTTTTTAAAGATTTTAGGTGTTTTTGTTAAAATATACGCAATGTGCGAAAACACGGTTTTCCGGCAATTAAAAAAAAACTGTAGTGCCGAATTTTTCACCCGCTTAATATGTTATGGATACATATGAGTTCCAACTACTGGCAAATTTTCAACCCAAAAGTTTTAAAATTACGGCTAAAAACCCCGAAAAACAAAAAAACTTGTACCCCCCCTAGGGGGGCGGGAAATGGGTATATTTTGAATTTGACAAAACTGACGTGCGCGGGCATAACAAATAAATATTTCTTATACATTTCAACTCGATCCGACTCTTTTTCTCGATACTATAGCCAGTAAAAGTTCTAACTTAAAAACTCGTACGGTTTTTTTTTTTGTTTTTTCAACTTTCGTCTGTGAAGACTTAAACTTTTTCAACTTTTACCCCCCCAAAGTACAAACTAGACAAAATTTGTGATTTATAGAGTTGCTATTCAAAGGAATTGGTCTAGTATTAAAAAAGTTACAGTGTATACAGCGAAAAAAAAAGCCCACATCAGAGTAAAACCAATACCTTCTCGCTTTGCATCGAAGCTAAAACATTTTTCTGGATTTTTGTGTAAAAGACATCAAAAGTGGTCAAATTATATGTTTTTTGGGTCGGTGATTACGAATTTAATATCAGTTCTCAATTTTAATCATCCGGAAAGAACTTAAGTAAAAAAAAAAAAAAAATTTAAACTTTGTGTAAACTTTAAGTCAAGAGTGGTACTTGAGCACAAAACCTAATAGTATCATTCTGTATAGATATAAATAAAATTGTTTTAATGATTTGATCAATTTTTTTAAAGATTTTAGGTGTTTTTGTTAAAATATACGCAATGTGCGAAAACACGGTTTTCCGGCAATTAAAAAAAAACTGTAGTGCCGAATTTTTCACCCGCTTAATATGTTATGGATACATATGAGTTCCAACTACTGGCAAATTTTCAACCCAAAAGTTTTAAAATTACGGCTAAAAACCCCGAAAAACAAAAAAACTTGTACCCCCCCTAGGGGGGCGGGAAATGGGTATATTTTGAATTTGACAAAACTGACGTGCGCGGGCATAACAAATAAATATTTCTTATACATTTCAACTCGATCCGACTCTTTTTCTCGATACTATAGCCAGTAAAAGTTCTAACTTAAAAACTCGTACGGTTTTTTTTTTTGTTTTTTCAACTTTCGTCTGTGAAGACTTAAACTTTTTCAACTTTTATCCCCCCAAAGTACAAACTAGACAAAATTTGTGATTTATAGAGTTGCTATTCAAAGGAATTGGTCTAGTATTAAAAAAGTTACAGTGTATACAGCGAAAAAAAAAGCCCACATCAGAGTAAAACCAATACCTTCTCGCTTTGCATCGAAGCTAAAACATTTTTCTGGATTTTTGTGTAAAAGACATCAAAAGTGGTCAAATTATATGTTTTTTGGGTCGGTGATTACGAATTTAATATCAGTTCTCAATTTTAATCATCCGGAAAGAACTTAAGTAAAAAAAAAAAAAAAATTTAAACTTTGTGTAAACTTTAAGTCAAGAGTGGTACTTGAGCACAAAACCTAATAGTATCATTCTGTATAGATATAAATAAAATTGTTTTAATGATTTGATCAATTTTTTTTAAAGATTTTAGGTGTTTTTGTTAAAATATACGCAATGTGCGAAAACACGGTTTTCCGGCAATTAAAAAAAAACTGTAGTGCCGAATTTTTCACCCGCTTAATATGTTATGGATACATATGAGTTCCAACTACTGGCAAATTTTCAACCCAAAAGTTTTAAAATTACGGCTAAAAACCCCGAAAAACAAAAAAACTTGTACCCCCCCTAGGGGGCGGGAAATGGGTATATTTTGAATTTGACAAAACTGACGTGCGCGGGCATAACAAATAAATATTTCTTATACATTTCAACTCGATCCGACTCTTTTTCTCGATACTATAGCCAGTAAAAGTTCTAACTTAAAAACTCGTACGGTTTTTTTTTTTGTTTTTTCAACTTTCGTCTGTGAAGACTTAAACTTTTTCAACTTTTACCCCCCCAAAGTACAAACTAGACAAAATTTGTGATTTATAGAGTTGCTATTCAAAGGAATTGGTCTAGTATTAAAAAAGTTACAGTGTATACAGCGAAAAAAAAAGCCCACATCAGAGTAAAACCAATACCTTCTCGCTTTGCATCGAAGCTAAAACATTTTTCTGGATTTTTGTGTAAAAGACATCAAAAGTGGTCAAATTATATGTTTTTTGGGTCGGTGATTACGAATTTAATATCAGTTCTCAATTTTAATCATCCGGAAAGAACTTAAGTAAAAAAAAAAAAAAAATTTAAACTTTGTGTAAACTTTAAGTCAAGAGTGGTACTTGAGCACAAAACCTAATAGTATCATTCTGTATAGATATAAATAAAATTGTTATATTTTGGAAATGGGAAATGGGTATATTTTGAATTTGACAAAACTGACGTGCGCGGGCATAACAAATAAATATTTCTTATACATTTCAACTCGATCCGACTCTTTTTCTCGATACTATAGCCAGTAAAAGTTCTAACTTAAAAACTCGTACGGTTTTTTTTTTGTTTTTTCAACTTTCGTCTGTGAAGACTTAAACTTTTTCAACTTTTACCCCCCCAAAGTACAAACTAGACAAAATTTGTGATTTATAGAGTTGCTATTCAAAGGAATTGGTCTAGTATTAAAAAAGTTACAGTGTATACAGCGAAAAAAAAAGCCCACATCAGAGTAAAACCAATACCTTCTCGCTTTGCATCGAAGCTAAAACATTTTTCTGGATTTTTGTGTAAAAGACATCAAAAGTGGTCAAATTATATGTTTTTTGGGTCGGTGATTACGAATTTAATATCAGTTCTCAATTTTAATCATCCGGAAAGAACTTAAGTAAAAAAAAAAAAAAAATTTAAACTTTGTGTAAACTTTAAGTCAAGAGTGGTACTTGAGCACAAAACCTAATAGTATCATTCTGTATAGATATAAATAAAATTGTTTTAATGATTTGATCAATTTTTTTTAAAGATTTTAGGTGTTTTTGTTAAAATATACGCAATGTGCGAAAACACGGTTTTCCGGCAATTAAAAAAAAACTGTAGTGCCGAATTTTTCACCCGCTTAATATGTTATGGATACATATGAGTTCCAACTACTGGCAAATTTTCAACCCAAAAGTTTTAAAATTACGGCTAAAAACCCCGAAAAACAAAAAAACTTGTACCCCCCCTAGGGGGGCGGGAAATGGGTATATTTTGAATTTGACAAAACTGACGTGCGCGGGCATAACAAATAAATATTTCTTATACATTTCAACTCGATCCGACTCTTTTTCTCGATACTATAGCCAGTAAAAGTTCTAACTTAAAAACTCGTACGGTTTTTTTTTTGTTTTTTCAACTTTCGTCTGTGAAGACTTAAACTTTTTCAACTTTTACCCCCCCAAAGTACAAACTAGACAAAATTTGTGATTTATAGAGTTGCTATTCAAAGGAATTGGTCTAGTATTAAAAAAGTTACAGTGTATACAGCGAAAAAAAAAGCCCACATCAGAGTAAAACCAATACCTTCTCGCTTTGCATCGAAGCTAAAACATTTTTCTGGATTTTTGTGTAAAAGACATCAAAAGTGGTCAAATTATATGTTTTTTGGGTCGGTGATTACGAATTTAATATCAGTTCTCAATTTTAATCATCCGGAAAGAACTTAAGTAAAAAAAAAAAAAAAATTTAAACTTTGTGTAAACTTTAAGTCAAGAGTGGTACTTGAGCACAAAACCTAATAGTATCATTCTGTATAGATATAAATAAAATTGTTTTAATGATTTGATCAATTTTTTTTAAAGATTTTAGGTGTTTTTGTTAAAATATACGCAATGTGCGAAAACACGGTTTTCCGGCAATTAAAAAAAAACTGTAGTGCCGAATTTTTCACCCGCTTAATATGTTATGGATACATATGAGTTCCAACTACTGGCAAATTTTCAACCCAAAAGTTTTAAAATTACGGCTAAAAACCCCGAAAAACAAAAAAACTTGTACCCCCCCTAGGGGGCGGGAAATGGGTATATTTTGAATTTGACAAAACTGACGTGCGCGGGCATAACAAATAAATATTTCTTATACATTTCAACTCGATCCGACTCTTTTTCTCGATACTATAGCCAGTAAAAGTTCTAACTTAAAAACTCGTACGGTTTTTTTTTTGTTTTTTCAACTTTCGTCTGTGAAGACTTAAACTTTTTCAACTTTTACCCCCCCAAAGTACAAACTAGACAAAATTTGTGATTTATAGAGTTGCTATTCAAAGGAATTGGTCTAGTATTAAAAAAGTTACAGTGTATACAGCGAAAAAAAAAGCCCACATCAGAGTAAAACCAATACCTTCTCGCTTTGCATCGAAGCTAAAACATTTTTCTGGATTTTTGTGTAAAAGACATCAAAAGTGGTCAAATTATATGTTTTTTGGGTCGGTGATTACGAATTTAATATCAGTTCTCAATTTTAATCATCCGGAAAGAACTTAAGTAAAAAAAAAAAAAAAATTTAAACTTTGTGTAAACTTTAAGTCAAGAGTGGTACTTGAGCACAAAACCTAATAGTATCATTCTGTATAGATATAAATAAAATTGTTTTAATGATTTGATCAATTTTTTTTAAAGATTTTAGGTGTTTTTGTTAAAATATACGCAATGTGCGAAAACACGGTTTTCCGGCAATTAAAAAAAAACTGTAGTGCCGAATTTTTCACCCGCTTAATATGTTATGGATACATATGAGTTCCAACTACTGGCAAATTTTCAACCCAAAAGTTTTAAAATTACGGCTAAAAACCCCGAAAAACAAAAAAACTTGTACCCCCCCTAGGGGGGCGGGAAATGGGTATATTTTGAATTTGACAAAACTGACGTGCGCGGGCATAACAAATAAATATTTCTTATACATTTCAACTCGATCCGACTCTTTTTCTCGATACTATAGCCAGTAAAAGTTCTAACTTAAAAACTCGTACGGTTTTTTTTTTGTTTTTTCAACTTTCGTCTGTGAAGACTTAAACTTTTTCAACTTTTATCCCCCCAAAGTACAAACTAGACAAAATTTGTGATTTATAGAGTTGCTATTCAAAGGAATTGGTCTAGTATTAAAAAAGTTACAGTGTATACAGCGAAAAAAAAAGCCCACATCAGAGTAAAACCAATACCTTCTCGCTTTGCATCGAAGCTAAAACATTTTTCTGGATTTTTGTGTAAAAGACATCAAAAGTGGTCAAATTATATGTTTTTTGGGTCGGTGATTACGAATTTAATATCAGTTCTCAATTTTAATCATCCGGAAAGAACTTAAGTAAAAAAAAAAAAAAAATTTAAACTTTGTGTAAACTTTAAGTCAAGAGTGGTACTTGAGCACAAAACCTAATAGTATCATTCTGTATAGATATAAATAAAATTGTTTTAATGATTTGATCAATTTTTTTTAAAGATTTTAGGTGTTTTTGTTAAAATATACGCAATGTGCGAAAACACGGTTTTCCGGCAATTAAAAAAAAACTGTAGTGCCGAATTTTTCACCCGCTTAATATGTTATGGATACATATGAGTTCCAACTACTGGCAAATTTTCAACCCAAAAGTTTTAAAATTACGGCTAAAAACCCCGAAAAACAAAAAAACTTGTACCCCCCCTAGGGGGGCGGGAAATGGGTATATTTTGAATTTGACAAAACTGACGTGCGCGGGCATAACAAATAAATATTTCTTATACATTTCAACTCGATCCGACTCTTTTTCTCGATACTATAGCCAGTAAAAGTTCTAACTTAAAAACTCGTACGGTTTTTTTTTTTGTTTTTTCAACTTTCGTCTGTGAAGACTTAAACTTTTTCAACTTTTACCCCCCCAAAGTACAAACTAGACAAAATTTGTGATTTATAGAGTTGCTATTCAAAGGAATTGGTCTAGTATTAAAAAAGTTACAGTGTATACAGCGAAAAAAAAAGCCCACATCAGAGTAAAACCAATACCTTCTCGCTTTGCATCGAAGCTAAAACATTTTTCTGGATTTTTGTGTAAAAGACATCAAAAGTGGTCAAATTATATGTTTTTTGGGTCGGTGATTACGAATTTAATATCAGTTCTCAATTTTAATCATCCGGAAAGAACTTAAGTAAAAAAAAAAAAAAAATTTAAACTTTGTGTAAACTTTAAGTCAAGAGTGGTACTTGAGCACAAAACCTAATAGTATCATTCTGTATAGATATAAATAAAATTGTTATATTTTGGAAATGGGAAATGGGTATATTTTGAATTTGACAAAACTGACGTGCGCGGGCATAACAAATAAATATTTCTTATACATTTCAACTCGATCCGACTCTTTTTCTCGATACTATAGCCAGTAAAAGTTCTAACTTAAAAACTCGTACGGTTTTTTTTTTGTTTTTTCAACTTTCGTCTGTGAAGACTTAAACTTTTTCAACTTTTACCCCCCCAAAGTACAAACTAGACAAAATTTGTGATTTATAGAGTTGCTATTCAAAGGAATTGGTCTAGTATTAAAAAAGTTACAGTGTATACAGCGAAAAAAAAAGCCCACATCAGAGTAAAACCAATACCTTCTCGCTTTGCATCGAAGCTAAAACATTTTTCTGGATTTTTGTGTAAAAGACATCAAAAGTGGTCAAATTATATGTTTTTTGGGTCGGTGATTACGAATTTAATATCAGTTCTCAATTTTAATCATCCGGAAAGAACTTAAGTAAAAAAAAAAAAAAAATTTAAACTTTGTGTAAACTTTAAGTCAAGAGTGGTACTTGAGCACAAAACCTAATAGTATCATTCTGTATAGATATAAATAAAATTGTTTTAATGATTTGATCAATTTTTTTTAAAGATTTTAGGTGTTTTTGTTAAAATATACGCAATGTGCGAAAACACGGTTTTCCGGCAATTAAAAAAAAACTGTAGTGCCGAATTTTTCACCCGCTTAATATGTTATGGATACATATGAGTTCCAACTACTGGCAAATTTTCAACCCAAAAGTTTTAAAATTACGGCTAAAAACCCCGAAAAACAAAAAAACTTGTACCCCCCCTAGGGGGGCGGGAAATGGGTATATTTTGAATTTGACAAAACTGACGTGCGCGGGCATAACAAATAAATATTTCTTATACATTTCAACTCGATCCGACTCTTTTTCTCGATACTATAGCCAGTAAAAGTTCTAACTTAAAAACTCGTACGGTTTTTTTTTTTGTTTTTTCAACTTTCGTCTGTGAAGACTTAAACTTTTTCAACTTTTATCCCCCCAAAGTACAAACTAGACAAAATTTGTGATTTATAGAGTTGCTATTCAAAGGAATTGGTCTAGTATTAAAAAAGTTACAGTGTATACAGCGAAAAAAAAAGCCCACATCAGAGTAAAACCAATACCTTCTCGCTTTGCATCGAAGCTAAAACATTTTTCTGGATTTTTGTGTAAAAGACATCAAAAGTGGTCAAATTATATGTTTTTTGGGTCGGTGATTACGAATTTAATATCAGTTCTCAATTTTAATCATCCGGAAAGAACTTAAGTAAAAAAAAAAAAAAAATTTAAACTTTGTGTAAACTTTAAGTCAAGAGTGGTACTTGAGCACAAAACCTAATAGTATCATTCTGTATAGATATAAATAAAATTGTTTTAATGATTTGATCAATTTTTTTTAAAGATTTTAGGTGTTTTTGTTAAAATATACGCAATGTGCGAAAACACGGTTTTCCGGCAATTAAAAAAAAACTGTAGTGCCGAATTTTTCACCCGCTTAATATGTTATGGATACATATGAGTTCCAACTACTGGCAAATTTTCAACCCAAAAGTTTTAAAATTACGGCTAAAAACCCCGAAAAACAAAAAAACTTGTACCCCCCCTAGGGGGGCGGGAAATGGGTATATTTTGAATTTGACAAAACTGACGTGCGCGGGCATAACAAATAAATATTTCTTATACATTTCAACTCGATCCGACTCTTTTTCTCGATACTATAGCCAGTAAAAGTTCTAACTTAAAAACTCGTACGGTTTTTTTTTTGTTTTTTCAACTTTCGTCTGTGAAGACTTAAACTTTTTCAACTTTTACCCCCCCAAAGTACAAACTAGACAAAATTTGTGATTTATAGAGTTGCTATTCAAAGGAATTGGTCTAGTATTAAAAAAGTTACAGTGTATACAGCGAAAAAAAAAGCCCACATCAGAGTAAAACCAATACCTTCTCGCTTTGCATCGAAGCTAAAACATTTTTCTGGATTTTTGTGTAAAAGACATCAAAAGTGGTCAAATTATATGTTTTTTGGGTCGGTGATTACGAATTTAATATCAGTTCTCAATTTTAATCATCCGGAAAGAACTTAAGTAAAAAAAAAAAAAAAATTTAAACTTTGTGTAAACTTTAAGTCAAGAGTGGTACTTGAGCACAAAACCTAATAGTATCATTCTGTATAGATATAAATAAAATTGTTTTAATGATTTGATCAATTTTTTTTAAAGATTTTAGGTGTTTTTGTTAAAATATACGCAATGTGCGAAAACACGGTTTTCCGGCAATTAAAAAAAAACTGTAGTGCCGAATTTTTCACCCGCTTAATATGTTATGGATACATATGAGTTCCAACTACTGGCAAATTTTCAACCCAAAAGTTTTAAAATTACGGCTAAAAACCCCGAAAAACAAAAAAACTTGTACCCCCCCTAGGGGGGCGGGAAATGGGTATATTTTGAATTTGACAAAACTGACGTGCGCGGGCATAACAAATAAATATTTCTTATACATTTCAACTCGATCCGACTCTTTTTCTCGATACTATAGCCAGTAAAAGTTCTAACTTAAAAACTCGTACGGTTTTTTTTTTGTTTTTTCAACTTTCGTCTGTGAAGACTTAAACTTTTTCAACTTTTATCCCCCCAAAGTACAAACTAGACAAAATTTGTGATTTATAGAGTTGCTATTCAAAGGAATTGGTCTAGTATTAAAAAAGTTACAGTGTATACAGCGAAAAAAAAAGCCCACATCAGAGTAAAACCAATACCTTCTCGCTTTGCATCGAAGCTAAAACATTTTTCTGGATTTTTGTGTAAAAGACATCAAAAGTGGTCAAATTATATGTTTTTTGGGTCGGTGATTACGAATTTAATATCAGTTCTCAATTTTAATCATCCGGAAAGAACTTAAGTAAAAAAAAAAAAAAAATTTAAACTTTGTGTAAACTTTAAGTCAAGAGTGGTACTTGAGCACAAAACCTAATAGTATCATTCTGTATAGATATAAATAAAATTGTTTTAATGATTTGATCAATTTTTTTTAAAGATTTTAGGTGTTTTTGTTAAAATATACGCAATGTGCGAAAACACGGTTTTCCGGCAATTAAAAAAAAACTGTAGTGCCGAATTTTTCACCCGCTTAATATGTTATGGATACATATGAGTTCCAACTACTGGCAAATTTTCAACCCAAAAGTTTTAAAATTACGGCTAAAAACCCCGAAAAACAAAAAAACTTGTACCCCCCCTAGGGGGGCGGGAAATGGGTATATTTTGAATTTGACAAAACTGACGTGCGCGGGCATAACAAATAAATATTTCTTATACATTTCAACTCGATCCGACTCTTTTTCTCGATACTATAGCCAGTAAAAGTTCTAACTTAAAAACTCGTACGGTTTTTTTTTTGTTTTTTCAACTTTCGTCTGTGAAGACTTAAACTTTTTCAACTTTTATCCCCCCAAAGTACAAACTAGACAAAATTTGTGATTTATAGAGTTGCTATTCAAAGGAATTGGTCTAGTATTAAAAAAGTTACAGTGTATACAGCGAAAAAAAAAGCCCACATCAGAGTAAAACCAATACCTTCTCGCTTTGCATCGAAGCTAAAACATTTTTCTGGATTTTTGTGTAAAAGACATCAAAAGTGGTCAAATTATATGTTTTTTGGGTCGGTGATTACGAATTTAATATCAGTTCTCAATTTTAATCATCCGGAAAGAACTTAAGTAAAAAAAAAAAAAAAATTTAAACTTTGTGTAAACTTTAAGTCAAGAGTGGTACTTGAGCACAAAACCTAATAGTATCATTCTGTATAGATATAAATAAAATTGTTTTAATGATTTGATCAATTTTTTTTAAAGATTTTAGGTGTTTTTGTTAAAATATACGCAATGTGCGAAAACACGGTTTTCCGGCAATTAAAAAAAAACTGTAGTGCCGAATTTTTCACCCGCTTAATATGTTATGGATACATATGAGTTCCAACTACTGGCAAATTTTCAACCCAAAAGTTTTAAAATTACGGCTAAAAACCCCGAAAAACAAAAAAACTTGTACCCCCCCTAGGGGGGCGGGAAATGGGTATATTTTGAATTTGACAAAACTGACGTGCGCGGGCATAACAAATAAATATTTCTTATACATTTCAACTCGATCCGACTCTTTTTCTCGATACTATAGCCAGTAAAAGTTCTAACTTAAAAACTCGTACGGTTTTTTTTTTGTTTTTTCAACTTTCGTCTGTGAAGACTTAAACTTTTTCAACTTTTACCCCCCCAAAGTACAAACTAGACAAAATTTGTGATTTATAGAGTTGCTATTCAAAGGAATTGGTCTAGTATTAAAAAAGTTACAGTGTATACAGCGAAAAAAAAAGCCCACATCAGAGTAAAACCAATACCTTCTCGCTTTGCATCGAAGCTAAAACATTTTTCTGGATTTTTGTGTAAAAGACATCAAAAGTGGTCAAATTATATGTTTTTTGGGTCGGTGATTACGAATTTAATATCAGTTCTCAATTTTAATCATCCGGAAAGAACTTAAGTAAAAAAAAAAAAAAAATTTAAACTTTGTGTAAACTTTAAGTCAAGAGTGGTACTTGAGCACAAAACCTAATAGTATCATTCTGTATAGATATAAATAAAATTGTTTTAATGATTTGATCAATTTTTTTTAAAGATTTTAGGTGTTTTTGTTAAAATATACGCAATGTGCGAAAACACGGTTTTCCGGCAATTAAAAAAAAACTGTAGTGCCGAATTTTTCACCCGCTTAATATGTTATGGATACATATGAGTTCCAACTACTGGCAAATTTTCAACCCAAAAGTTTTAAAATTACGGCTAAAAACCCCGAAAAACAAAAAAACTTGTACCCCCCCTAGGGGGGCGGGAAATGGGTATATTTTGAATTTGACAAAACTGACGTGCGCGGGCATAACAAATAAATATTTCTTATACATTTCAACTCGATCCGACTCTTTTTCTCGATACTATAGCCAGTAAAAGTTCTAACTTAAAAACTCGTACGGTTTTTTTTTTGTTTTTTCAACTTTCGTCTGTGAAGACTTAAACTTTTTCAACTTTTACCCCCCCAAAGTACAAACTAGACAAAATTTGTGATTTATAGAGTTGCTATTCAAAGGAATTGGTCTAGTATTAAAAAAGTTACAGTGTATACAGCGAAAAAAAAAGCCCACATCAGAGTAAAACCAATACCTTCTCGCTTTGCATCGAAGCTAAAACATTTTTCTGGATTTTTGTGTAAAAGACATCAAAAGTGGTCAAATTATATGTTTTTTGGGTCGGTGATTACGAATTTAATATCAGTTCTCAATTTTAATCATCCGGAAAGAACTTAAGTAAAAAAAAAAAAAAAATTTAAACTTTGTGTAAACTTTAAGTCAAGAGTGGTACTTGAGCACAAAACCTAATAGTATCATTCTGTATAGATATAAATAAAATTGTTTTAATGATTTGATCAATTTTTTTTAAAGATTTTAGGTGTTTTTGTTAAAATATACGCAATGTGCGAAAACACGGTTTTCCGGCAATTAAAAAAAAACTGTAGTGCCGAATTTTTCACCCGCTTAATATGTTATGGATACATATGAGTTCCAACTACTGGCAAATTTTCAACCCAAAAGTTTTAAAATTACGGCTAAAAACCCCGAAAAACAAAAAAACTTGTACCCCCCCTAGGGGGGCGGGAAATGGGTATATTTTGAATTTGACAAAACTGACGTGCGCGGGCATAACAAATAAATATTTCTTATACATTTCAACTCGATCCGACTCTTTTTCTCGATACTATAGCCAGTAAAAGTTCTAACTTAAAAACTCGTACGGTTTTTTTTTTGTTTTTTCAACTTTCGTCTGTGAAGACTTAAACTTTTTCAACTTTTATCCCCCCAAAGTACAAACTAGACAAAATTTGTGATTTATAGAGTTGCTATTCAAAGGAATTGGTCTAGTATTAAAAAAGTTACAGTGTATACAGCGAAAAAAAAAGCCCACATCAGAGTAAAACCAATACCTTCTCGCTTTGCATCGAAGCTAAAACATTTTTCTGGATTTTTGTGTAAAAGACATCAAAAGTGGTCAAATTATATGTTTTTTGGGTCGGTGATTACGAATTTAATATCAGTTCTCAATTTTAATCATCCGGAAAGAACTTAAGTAAAAAAAAAAAAAAAATTTAAACTTTGTGTAAACTTTAAGTCAAGAGTGGTACTTGAGCACAAAACCTAATAGTATCATTCTGTATAGATATAAATAAAATTGTTTTAATGATTTGATCAATTTTTTTTAAAGATTTTAGGTGTTTTTGTTAAAATATACGCAATGTGCGAAAACACGGTTTTCCGGCAATTAAAAAAAAACTGTAGTGCCGAATTTTTCACCCGCTTAATATGTTATGGATACATATGAGTTCCAACTACTGGCAAATTTTCAACCCAAAAGTTTTAAAATTACGGCTAAAAACCCCGAAAAACAAAAAAACTTGTACCCCCCCTAGGGGGGCGGGAAATGGGTATATTTTGAATTTGACAAAACTGACGTGCGCGGGCATAACAAATAAATATTTCTTATACATTTCAACTCGATCCGACTCTTTTTCTCGATACTATAGCCAGTAAAAGTTCTAACTTAAAAACTCGTACGGTTTTTTTTTTGTTTTTTTCAACTTTCGTCTGTGAAGACTTAAACTTTTTCAACTTTTACCCCCCCAAAGTACAAACTAGACAAAATTTGTGATTTATAGAGTTGCTATTCAAAGGAATTGGTCTAGTATTAAAAAAGTTACAGTGTATACAGCGAAAAAAAAAGCCCACATCAGAGTAAAACCAATACCTTCTCGCTTTGCATCGAAGCTAAAACATTTTTCTGGATTTTTGTGTAAAAGACATCAAAAGTGGTCAAATTATATGTTTTTTGGGTCGGTGATTACGAATTTAATATCAGTTCTCAATTTTAATCATCCGGAAAGAACTTAAGTAAAAAAAAAAAAAAAATTTAAACTTTGTGTAAACTTTAAGTCAAGAGTGGTACTTGAGCACAAAACCTAATAGTATCATTCTGTATAGATATAAATAAAATTGTTTTAATGATTTGATCAATTTTTTTTAAAGATTTTAGGTGTTTTTGTTAAAATATACGCAATGTGCGAAAACACGGTTTTCCGGCAATTAAAAAAAAACTGTAGTGCCGAATTTTTCACCCGCTTAATATGTTATGGATACATATGAGTTCCAACTACTGGCAAATTTTCAACCCAAAAGTTTTAAAATTACGGCTAAAAACCCCGAAAAACAAAAAAACTTGTACCCCCCCTAGGGGGGCGGGAAATGGGTATATTTTGAATTTGACAAAACTGACGTGCGCGGGCATAACAAATAAATATTTCTTATACATTTCAACTCGATCCGACTCTTTTTCTCGATACTATAGCCAGTAAAAGTTCTAACTTAAAAACTCGTACGGTTTTTTTTTTTGTTTTTTCAACTTTCGTCTGTGAAGACTTAAACTTTTTCAACTTTTATCCCCCCAAAGTACAAACTAGACAAAATTTGTGATTTATAGAGTTGCTATTCAAAGGAATTGGTCTAGTATTAAAAAAGTTACAGTGTATACAGCGAAAAAAAAAGCCCACATCAGAGTAAAACCAATACCTTCTCGCTTTGCATCGAAGCTAAAACATTTTTCTGGATTTTTGTGTAAAAGACATCAAAAGTGGTCAAATTATATGTTTTTTGGGTCGGTGATTACGAATTTAATATCAGTTCTCAATTTTAATCATCCGGAAAGAACTTAAGTAAAAAAAAAAAAAAAATTTAAACTTTGTGTAAACTTTAAGTCAAGAGTGGTACTTGAGCACAAAACCTAATAGTATCATTCTGTATAGATATAAATAAAATTGTTTTAATGATTTGATCAATTTTTTTTAAAGATTTTAGGTGTTTTTGTTAAAATATACGCAATGTGCGAAAACACGGTTTTCCGGCAATTAAAAAAAAACTGTAGTGCCGAATTTTTCACCCGCTTAATATGTTATGGATACATATGAGTTCCAACTACTGGCAAATTTTCAACCCAAAAGTTTTAAAATTACGGCTAAAAACCCCGAAAAACAAAAAAACTTGTACCCCCCCTAGGGGGGCGGGAAATGGGTATATTTTGAATTTGACAAAACTGACGTGCGCGGGCATAACAAATAAATATTTCTTATACATTTCAACTCGATCCGACTCTTTTTCTCGATACTATAGCCAGTAAAAGTTCTAACTTAAAAACTCGTACGGTTTTTTTTTTTGTTTTTTCAACTTTCGTCTGTGAAGACTTAAACTTTTTCAACTTTTACCCCCCCAAAGTACAAACTAGACAAAATTTGTGATTTATAGAGTTGCTATTCAAAGGAATTGGTCTAGTATTAAAAAAGTTACAGTGTATACAGCGAAAAAAAAAGCCCACATCAGAGTAAAACCAATACCTTCTCGCTTTGCATCGAAGCTAAAACATTTTTCTGGATTTTTGTGTAAAAGACATCAAAAGTGGTCAAATTATATGTTTTTTGGGTCGGTGATTACGAATTTAATATCAGTTCTCAATTTTAATCATCCGGAAAGAACTTAAGTAAAAAAAAAAAAAAAATTTAAACTTTGTGTAAACTTTAAGTCAAGAGTGGTACTTGAGCACAAAACCTAATAGTATCATTCTGTATAGATATAAATAAAATTGTTTTAATGATTTGATCAATTTTTTTTAAAGATTTTAGGTGTTTTTGTTAAAATATACGCAATGTGCGAAAACACGGTTTTCCGGCAATTAAAAAAAAACTGTAGTGCCGAATTTTTCACCCGCTTAATATGTTATGGATACATATGAGTTCCAACTACTGGCAAATTTTCAACCCAAAAGTTTTAAAATTACGGCTAAAAACCCCGAAAAACAAAAAAACTTGTACCCCCCCTAGGGGGGCGGGAAATGGGTATATTTTGAATTTGACAAAACTGACGTGCGCGGGCATAACAAATAAATATTTCTTATACATTTCAACTCGATCCGACTCTTTTTCTCGATACTATAGCCAGTAAAAGTTCTAACTTAAAAACTCGTACGGTTTTTTTTTTGTTTTTTCAACTTTCGTCTGTGAAGACTTAAACTTTTTCAACTTTTATCCCCCCAAAGTACAAACTAGACAAAATTTGTGATTTATAGAGTTGCTATTCAAAGGAATTGGTCTAGTATTAAAAAAGTTACAGTGTATACAGCGAAAAAAAAAGCCCACATCAGAGTAAAACCAATACCTTCTCGCTTTGCATCGAAGCTAAAACATTTTTCTGGATTTTTGTGTAAAAGACATCAAAAGTGGTCAAATTATATGTTTTTTGGGTCGGTGATTACGAATTTAATATCAGTTCTCAATTTTAATCATCCGGAAAGAACTTAAGTAAAAAAAAAAAAAAAATTTAAACTTTGTGTAAACTTTAAGTCAAGAGTGGTACTTGAGCACAAAACCTAATAGTATCATTCTGTATAGATATAAATAAAATTGTTTTAATGATTTGATCAATTTTTTTTAAAGATTTTAGGTGTTTTTGTTAAAATATACGCAATGTGCGAAAACACGGTTTTCCGGCAATTAAAAAAAAACTGTAGTGCCGAATTTTTCACCCGCTTAATATGTTATGGATACATATGAGTTCCAACTACTGGCAAATTTTCAACCCAAAAGTTTTAAAATTACGGCTAAAAACCCCGAAAAACAAAAAAACTTGTACCCCCCCTAGGGGGGCGGGAAATGGGTATATTTTGAATTTGACAAAACTGACGTGCGCGGGCATAACAAATAAATATTTCTTATACATTTCAACTCGATCCGACTCTTTTTCTCGATACTATAGCCAGTAAAAGTTCTAACTTAAAAACTCGTACGGTTTTTTTTTTGTTTTTTCAACTTTCGTCTGTGAAGACTTAAACTTTTTCAACTTTTACCCCCCCAAAGTACAAACTAGACAAAATTTGTGATTTATAGAGTTGCTATTCAAAGGAATTGGTCTAGTATTAAAAAAGTTACAGTGTATACAGCGAAAAAAAAAGCCCACATCAGAGTAAAACCAATACCTTCTCGCTTTGCATCGAAGCTAAAACATTTTTCTGGATTTTTGTGTAAAAGACATCAAAAGTGGTCAAATTATATGTTTTTTGGGTCGGTGATTACGAATTTAATATCAGTTCTCAATTTTAATCATCCGGAAAGAACTTAAGTAAAAAAAAAAAAAAAATTTAAACTTTGTGTAAACTTTAAGTCAAGAGTGGTACTTGAGCACAAAACCTAATAGTATCATTCTGTATAGATATAAATAAAATTGTTTTAATGATTTGATCAATTTTTTTTAAAGATTTTAGGTGTTTTTGTTAAAATATACGCAATGTGCGAAAACACGGTTTTCCGGCAATTAAAAAAAAACTGTAGTGCCGAATTTTTCACCCGCTTAATATGTTATGGATACATATGAGTTCCAACTACTGGCAAATTTTCAACCCAAAAGTTTTAAAATTACGGCTAAAAACCCCGAAAAACAAAAAAACTTGTACCCCCCCTAGGGGGGCGGGAAATGGGTATATTTTGAATTTGACAAAACTGACGTGCGCGGGCATAACAAATAAATATTTCTTATACATTTCAACTCGATCCGACTCTTTTTCTCGATACTATAGCCAGTAAAAGTTCTAACTTAAAAACTCGTACGGTTTTTTTTTTGTTTTTTCAACTTTCGTCTGTGAAGACTTAAACTTTTTCAACTTTTATCCCCCCAAAGTACAAACTAGACAAAATTTGTGATTTATAGAGTTGCTATTCAAAGGAATTGGTCTAGTATTAAAAAAGTTACAGTGTATACAGCGAAAAAAAAAGCCCACATCAGAGTAAAACCAATACCTTCTCGCTTTGCATCGAAGCTAAAACATTTTTCTGGATTTTTGTGTAAAAGACATCAAAAGTGGTCAAATTATATGTTTTTTGGGTCGGTGATTACGAATTTAATATCAGTTCTCAATTTTAATCATCCGGAAAGAACTTAAGTAAAAAAAAAAAAAAAATTTAAACTTTGTGTAAACTTTAAGTCAAGAGTGGTACTTGAGCACAAAACCTAATAGTATCATTCTGTATAGATATAAATAAAATTGTTTTAATGATTTGATCAATTTTTTTTAAAGATTTTAGGTGTTTTTGTTAAAATATACGCAATGTGCGAAAACACGGTTTTCCGGCAATTAAAAAAAAACTGTAGTGCCGAATTTTTCACCCGCTTAATATGTTATGGATACATATGAGTTCCAACTACTGGCAAATTTTCAACCCAAAAGTTTTAAAATTACGGCTAAAAACCCCGAAAAACAAAAAAACTTGTACCCCCCCTAGGGGGGCGGGAAATGGGTATATTTTGAATTTGACAAAACTGACGTGCGCGGGCATAACAAATAAATATTTCTTATACATTTCAACTCGATCCGACTCTTTTTCTCGATACTATAGCCAGTAAAAGTTCTAACTTAAAAACTCGTACGGTTTTTTTTTTGTTTTTTCAACTTTCGTCTGTGAAGACTTAAACTTTTTCAACTTTTATCCCCCCAAAGTACAAACTAGACAAAATTTGTGATTTATAGAGTTGCTATTCAAAGGAATTGGTCTAGTATTAAAAAAGTTACAGTGTATACAGCGAAAAAAAAAGCCCACATCAGAGTAAAACCAATACCTTCTCGCTTTGCATCGAAGCTAAAACATTTTTCTGGATTTTTGTGTAAAAGACATCAAAAGTGGTCAAATTATATGTTTTTTGGGTCGGTGATTACGAATTTAATATCAGTTCTCAATTTTAATCATCCGGAAAGAACTTAAGTAAAAAAAAAAAAAAAATTTAAACTTTGTGTAAACTTTAAGTCAAGAGTGGTACTTGAGCACAAAACCTAATAGTATCATTCTGTATAGATATAAATAAAATTGTTTTAATGATTTGATCAATTTTTTTTAAAGATTTTAGGTGTTTTTGTTAAAATATACGCAATGTGCGAAAACACGGTTTTCCGGCAATTAAAAAAAAACTGTAGTGCCGAATTTTTCACCCGCTTAATATGTTATGGATACATATGAGTTCCAACTACTGGCAAATTTTCAACCCAAAAGTTTTAAAATTACGGCTAAAAACCCCGAAAAACAAAAAAACTTGTACCCCCCCTAGGGGGGCGGGAAATGGGTATATTTTGAATTTGACAAAACTGACGTGCGCGGGCATAACAAATAAATATTTCTTATACATTTCAACTCGATCCGACTCTTTTTCTCGATACTATAGCCAGTAAAAGTTCTAACTTAAAAACTCGTACGGTTTTTTTTTTGTTTTTTCAACTTTCGTCTGTGAAGACTTAAACTTTTTCAACTTTTACCCCCCCAAAGTACAAACTAGACAAAATTTGTGATTTATAGAGTTGCTATTCAAAGGAATTGGTCTAGTATTAAAAAAGTTACAGTGTATACAGCGAAAAAAAAAGCCCACATCAGAGTAAAACCAATACCTTCTCGCTTTGCATCGAAGCTAAAACATTTTTCTGGATTTTTGTGTAAAAGACATCAAAAGTGGTCAAATTATATGTTTTTTGGGTCGGTGATTACGAATTTAATATCAGTTCTCAATTTTAATCATCCGGAAAGAACTTAAGTAAAAAAAAAAAAAAAATTTAAACTTTGTGTAAACTTTAAGTCAAGAGTGGTACTTGAGCACAAAACCTAATAGTATCATTCTGTATAGATATAAATAAAATTGTTTTAATGATTTGATCAATTTTTTTTAAAGATTTTAGGTGTTTTTGTTAAAATATACGCAATGTGCGAAAACACGGTTTTCCGGCAATTAAAAAAAAACTGTAGTGCCGAATTTTTCACCCGCTTAATATGTTATGGATACATATGAGTTCCAACTACTGGCAAATTTTCAACCCAAAAGTTTTAAAATTACGGCTAAAAACCCCGAAAAACAAAAAAACTTGTACCCCCCCTAGGGGGCGGGAAATGGGTATATTTTGAATTTGACAAAACTGACGTGCGCGGGCATAACAAATAAATATTTCTTATACATTTCAACTCGATCCGACTCTTTTTCTCGATACTATAGCCAGTAAAAGTTCTAACTTAAAAACTCGTACGGTTTTTTTTTTTGTTTTTTCAACTTTCGTCTGTGAAGACTTAAACTTTTTCAACTTTTACCCCCCCAAAGTACAAACTAGACAAAATTTGTGATTTATAGAGTTGCTATTCAAAGGAATTGGTCTAGTATTAAAAAAGTTACAGTGTATACAGCGAAAAAAAAAGCCCACATCAGAGTAAAACCAATACCTTCTCGCTTTGCATCGAAGCTAAAACATTTTTCTGGATTTTTGTGTAAAAGACATCAAAAGTGGTCAAATTATATGTTTTTTGGGTCGGTGATTACGAATTTAATATCAGTTCTCAATTTTAATCATCCGGAAAGAACTTAAGTAAAAAAAAAAAAAAAATTTAAACTTTGTGTAAACTTTAAGTCAAGAGTGGTACTTGAGCACAAAACCTAATAGTATCATTCTGTATAGATATAAATAAAATTGTTTTAATGATTTGATCAATTTTTTTTAAAGATTTTAGGTGTTTTTGTTAAAATATACGCAATGTGCGAAAACACGGTTTTCCGGCAATTAAAAAAAAACTGTAGTGCCGAATTTTTCACCCGCTTAATATGTTATGGATACATATGAGTTCCAACTACTGGCAAATTTTCAACCCAAAAGTTTTAAAATTACGGCTAAAAACCCCGAAAAACAAAAAAACTTGTACCCCCCCTAGGGGGGCGGGAAATGGGTATATTTTGAATTTGACAAAACTGACGTGCGCGGGCATAACAAATAAATATTTCTTATACATTTCAACTCGATCCGACTCTTTTTCTCGATACTATAGCCAGTAAAAGTTCTAACTTAAAAACTCGTACGGTTTTTTTTTTGTTTTTTCAACTTTCGTCTGTGAAGACTTAAACTTTTTCAACTTTTACCCCCCCAAAGTACAAACTAGACAAAATTTGTGATTTATAGAGTTGCTATTCAAAGGAATTGGTCTAGTATTAAAAAAGTTACAGTGTATACAGCGAAAAAAAAAGCCCACATCAGAGTAAAACCAATACCTTCTCGCTTTGCATCGAAGCTAAAACATTTTTCTGGATTTTTGTGTAAAAGACATCAAAAGTGGTCAAATTATATGTTTTTTGGGTCGGTGATTACGAATTTAATATCAGTTCTCAATTTTAATCATCCGGAAAGAACTTAAGTAAAAAAAAAAAAAAAATTTAAACTTTGTGTAAACTTTAAGTCAAGAGTGGTACTTGAGCACAAAACCTAATAGTATCATTCTGTATAGATATAAATAAAATTGTTTTAATGATTTGATCAATTTTTTTTAAAGATTTTAGGTGTTTTTGTTAAAATATACGCAATGTGCGAAAACACGGTTTTCCGGCAATTAAAAAAAAACTGTAGTGCCGAATTTTTCACCCGCTTAATATGTTATGGATACATATGAGTTCCAACTACTGGCAAATTTTCAACCCAAAAGTTTTAAAATTACGGCTAAAAACCCCGAAAAACAAAAAAACTTGTACCCCCCCTAGGGGGGCGGGAAATGGGTATATTTTGAATTTGACAAAACTGACGTGCGCGGGCATAACAAATAAATATTTCTTATACATTTCAACTCGATCCGACTCTTTTTCTCGATACTATAGCCAGTAAAAGTTCTAACTTAAAAACTCGTACGGTTTTTTTTTTGTTTTTTCAACTTTCGTCTGTGAAGACTTAAACTTTTTCAACTTTTACCCCCCCAAAGTACAAACTAGACAAAATTTGTGATTTATAGAGTTGCTATTCAAAGGAATTGGTCTAGTATTAAAAAAGTTACAGTGTATACAGCGAAAAAAAAAGCCCACATCAGAGTAAAACCAATACCTTCTCGCTTTGCATCGAAGCTAAAACATTTTTCTGGATTTTTGTGTAAAAGACATCAAAAGTGGTCAAATTATATGTTTTTTGGGTCGGTGATTACGAATTTAATATCAGTTCTCAATTTTAATCATCCGGAAAGAACTTAAGTAAAAAAAAAAAAAAAATTTAAACTTTGTGTAAACTTTAAGTCAAGAGTGGTACTTGAGCACAAAACCTAATAGTATCATTCTGTATAGATATAAATAAAATTGTTTTAATGATTTGATCAATTTTTTTTAAAGATTTTAGGTGTTTTTGTTAAAATATACGCAATGTGCGAAAACACGGTTTTCCGGCAATTAAAAAAAAACTGTAGTGCCGAATTTTTCACCCGCTTAATATGTTATGGATACATATGAGTTCCAACTACTGGCAAATTTTCAACCCAAAAGTTTTAAAATTACGGCTAAAAACCCCGAAAAACAAAAAAACTTGTACCCCCCCTAGGGGGGCGGGAAATGGGTATATTTTGAATTTGACAAAACTGACGTGCGCGGGCATAACAAATAAATATTTCTTATACATTTCAACTCGATCCGACTCTTTTTCTCGATACTATAGCCAGTAAAAGTTCTAACTTAAAAACTCGTACGGTTTTTTTTTTGTTTTTTCAACTTTCGTCTGTGAAGACTTAAACTTTTTCAACTTTTATCCCCCCAAAGTACAAACTAGACAAAATTTGTGATTTATAGAGTTGCTATTCAAAGGAATTGGTCTAGTATTAAAAAAGTTACAGTGTATACAGCGAAAAAAAAAGCCCACATCAGAGTAAAACCAATACCTTCTCGCTTTGCATCGAAGCT
>NW_026096111.1:0-14737 GCF_023614345.1 Adelges cooleyi | reverse complement strand
TGTGTTTAATTCTTTGTTGTGTAACCCACTAAGATTTTATTTTGGAAATCGATGTATTTAATTGCGTGCTTAACTACAAGCCTAATTTATTTAGGTGCTCCTTTCTATAATTCTAGAAAATAACCTACGCCCGCAGATATTAATTGGTACGAGCATGTCTATGTATATGTCAGCTGTGATATTTGCGCACATAGTGCCATCTATTGGAATACATTTTCTTTAAACATTTTCGAAATTTTTCTTTCCGCTAAAACCTATTTCGGACTATTACAGACATTTAAAAAAAAATGAGCTAAATCGGTCTCTAAGCCGTTCTCGAATGATGCTTGTTCCTAGGTTTTTAATTTTTACCTTTTTATGTTTACCGTGTTAGTGTACGACCAAACATAATGCGATTTAAGTGTACGATTAGTGCGTTTAGCGCGTTATAAACAAGTGAAACGAACTACAAATTTGCTTGAGTTTACCAAAAACCGCATTCCTATTCGTATGATTATTTTTCTAATATACCCAAAATGAAATTATATTATTTAGTGCAGTGTGAATCATTCAGTCAGGACATATTATTTTGTAAATCTAGAAGATATATATAAGTGGCGGTCGAATGTTTTAGAACGTTCAACTGCCCCAACGACGAGAGAACGTTCGAGATAAAGCCCAGGAAGGTAAATACGACTGAAGCAGTTTCGCCCTCGACAAAATCAGTTTACGGATTTTGTGGCGACATACACCAAGTCAGTTTTTTTCTCGCTCGTCTTTGTGTATACATACACTTCTGTCTTTTCTTTACTTTTACACAGTTTCACTTTTTTGCTATCATTTATTATTAAGTGTAATAAACATTATTACTTAGTAATTGTAAGTTGGTAATTTATTAATTTAATTGCCACATATGAAATTTGAGCCTTAACAAAGTACAAGTATCACAAAAAAAAATACTCCGTCTTATCACTAATGTACCACCGTATATCTCAAACTATACTTTCACTAGATTTACAAATAATAAAAACAATAACGCAAGTTGCCAGAGACTGTAGACAGACGTTACCACAATTCTCTTAAAAATTCCTAACCCCTTGTAAATAATCTTACGTTACCCTCAATGCCCAACAACCCATCAAAAATACTTAAAAGGAAGTGGTGCAAAGACTTTCTCACTAACAGTTATTAAAGAACGAAGTTAATGAGAGTGTCATCAGTGGGCGGCATCTCATTTTCATGCTTTCATTGTCTATAAATTACTTGTGTCATCATTGTGTTTTGATATTTTGTTTTAAAAATATACGTACAAATATTAATTCAGCTATCCAAAAACATATGATGTATAACATCACCCCTTGGCCCCATAATCCATTTAATTCAACTTGGTTTTAAAATAATACCGAAATTCATTTAACTACCCCTAAAACAAAGTGAACAATATAATAAAATCATTATAACAAATTAATAATTAACAAAAGTTATATTATTAGGGTAAACGTTCTAGAAACAATTGAATGTGCAACGATATTGGTTACACAACGTTCGTTTATTTAATTATAGTTAGGTTATAACTATAGTATATTCATTTAGTTAATTATTTAACAACAAGATACTAAATAATCCAAAAGTTAAAGCCGAAAAAACAACTTTTTGTTAATCTCTAAAATTGTTTATAATAATTATCAATAGGTAATTTCTTCTTAAGTATTACCTAGCTTTCTGGTGACAAAATCAAATTTCGATAGGCAAATTATTTGAAACATAAATTATAGATTAATTAAAATTTAGATCATTAGTGCTTTTTAAAAACCATATGTTATATACTATAGTAAAATTTATAATTGGTTAAAAAAAAATATTGTTTTAACACTATACCATAGAAAATAAACATCAAATTACAATACACAAAATCACTTGCTCTTAAAATTCTACACATTTCCTATCAAATATAAAAACGATTTTAAATAAATGGCTCTTGCGTCGAGAATGACGAAGATTGGAAGAAACGTACAATTCATCAGAAGTTCAATGATAAGATTCTCTAGTAAAAACGGCAATGGCGCCGATGATGGGGAATGCCTAGGTATGAATGATCTTCCGTGCTTGAAGCGAGACCTATCATTAAACAAGTTACCGGAAAACAATGACATACAGCAATGCAAAAAAATTTGTATGCCATGCTGTCTGCCGGCAAAGGATCCACCGTCATGTATCAAAAAATTGGGAAGGAAAAAGTGTACGCCTATTCCAGACCCGTATCCCAGTTATTCAAATTGCATGAAACCGATACCTCCTAGCATCGATTGCGAGTGCCGACCTGTAAAGCCACCGCCATGTGACATCGGCAACTCGAAAAAGGACAAGAATTCAAATACCAAAAGATGTTAGTTATGGTTTTCTTAATAAACAAAATTATGACTTAAAATATATACACATATTTTATTTTTATTTTTTATTTAACAAAAAAACCGCGGCAGCTCTGGCCATTGGTCGAACAGTGACTTAAATTATTCTTATTACATAGTTACATATAGACTTAAAATTATATATAGTATACATGTTATATTGCTTTATATAAAGTAGATTTTTTTAGAAAGATAAATAGTTTTTGGATTGCGGTTGGTTCCGGACTGAAGATTTCATATAGGTGGGTGGTACGGAGGATTTCCATACGATCTTGCTGGTTACTTCTGCACTCTGTGAAGATGTGCTTGATTGTAAGTTGTACACCGCAGTAGTGCAAATGGGAGGGTCCTCCCTTGTCATTAGGTGTCGGTGAGTGAGTGAGGTATGGCCGATTCTTAGCCGGTTTATAGTTGTTTCTAACACATATTTTACTTTCATACGTTATTAATTTTAGTACTAGTTTTAGCTATTGCTTTTAATCTGTGATTACAAAATTTAGGTTGGCGTAATAAATCGCATGGCAAATTTTTGCAACTCCAATGAATTAGTAAAAAACTTACTCTAGTAGATACGCATAAAGTTCAACGCCTTAAGTTTCGGTTAATAAATAGTTTTTTTTATAATGTACACACTGTTAAAACAAAATAATATTTAATTATATTTAAGAGGTCTTATAAATATTACCCAACCTTTATAAAATAGTCTATGCTCAATATACAAACATATTAACTCATAAGGCATGATTTCATTAAACAAAATCAAGAGTACAATAATTTTACAGATTAATTTTTGTTCGAGATTTCCTTGTCGAACATTAAGTTTTACCTATTTACTCAAATTACATATTGTTAGTTTAAAACAAATTAAACGGTTTAAGTGACAATACCCAACTTCATTTGGCTGAGTTTCGGATGTATCCACGTCAATAGTTGTAGGTTGATGTTTCGGACTCTTTTCAGAGTCTATCATCAGGGCTGTTATAGTCACGACTGTACCGCTGCCTTGGCTATACTGATTGCCTCGCGCGTTCCCTACCGCTATTTATACGTCTCGTGCCGTTGAGGCCGTGTTTCTCGACCAATGGGAACCGAGCGTATTTGCCGTATCAAAACATATTGTGCGGTGTCATGATGAGTCATGGTGCCAGGGCATCGGCCACGTAGCACGCGATTGCACTAGCAAGCAGGGCAAGGGGGCACTCGGAACCCCTCGGGATCCTCAAAACAAGGAAATAGATGAGCGCTGATTCAGGCGGAGCCCGAAGTCGGGCCAATAATCCTAGGAGGAAGAGGACAGTAAATTTTTATTTTTAAGCTAAACTGTTGTTTGTTGTAGGCCGAAGGCCAAATATCAGCGGAGTAGGGGCCGCTCTTTCTTTTTTGTTGTAATAAGTTTCGTAACTTGTATTTGTGTATTTTGTTGCTAAACCTAAGGTTAAGCGAAGAGGAAAATCGAGGAGAAGACGAGAAGAAGATAAATTAAACTTGTAATTAATAATGTTAATTAAATATGTAATTGAAATGTGAGCTTGCCCCGCGAAGGGGAAAACAGGATTTTTCCACTAAGAAGTAATTGTATTTATATCAATAAACGATGTAGGCGGCCCTGTAGTAATACCTATTGGCTAAGATCCGGGGCCCTCTACAAGTATAGACAAAAAAAAAAAGGTGTACTGGAGTAACACGGAGAACACTAGAATGATCAAGTGTACGGAGTGGTTTTGAACACTCTCATTGGTGGGAGGGTGGGTTGATTATGATCACCACCAGTGTTGGTTGTGTTGCCATAGCTGTGGCAGCAAACGGCGTAAGCAAATCCCGTCATAGAGAACCCCTATTTTTGTTCTATTTATTGTTTTTATATTAATTGAATATACACATTGTAAAAAGCGTAAACAAAGGAAGTTTTTCGAAGAATAGGAGAGGAAAGAACTTTCTTAAAAGCTTTGAAGATTAGAAGAGCTAAAATAATTAGACATACACTACGACATAACAATCTACTAGGTAGAAAAGTAGAAGAATCCATAGAAGGAAAGAATAAACTTTCCTATTTTTCTTTCCGTAAAAAAGTTATTCGGACTATTACGAACATTAAAAAAAAAATTAGCCAAATCGGGCTAGCCGTTCTCAAGTGATGCGATTACCAACGAAAAGAATTACATTTTTATTTATATAGATAGATATACAATTAATATAAATTGTTACTTATAAAATGTTTCCTATAGACTGAATTATCGTGTAACATATTTTTTTTATCTGAAATCGTATGCAGATGAAAAAGTTAAAAAATTCGCATCAAATCGTTTCCTTGAATGTAATTTTTATTACCTCTAAATCACAAGTTGTATTATGTTGGTTTATAAATGAGCTACACGATTAAAGACTGGTTGACCTTGACAAGGCCTGCAAGTGCATGTTTTCGTTAATAGCGATTAAACGTGTTATCAACTGTCCACCGTCTCACTACAGGTGGGAACGATAAACCACTATATCGTCCGAGCCGGCCATCGGTGTATGAAGAGGTCCGGATGGTGTCCATTACCACGAAACACAGCGGCGATGACAATTGTAGGTAATCTGATAGTTAGTTATTAATTTAACATTGATCCGCGATTACCATACGCCGCTGTTCCGCGCATTAACTTTGTTATGTTATTTCACATTTTATTTTCAAAGTGTAATAAAACCTTTCTTTGAACACAACGAATCGAGTATTCGGTGTTGAACTCATTTTATTTAACCCCCTTTATTACCGTCTCAACCTATTTATAGATCTTTCAGTAAAATGCTAACAAAAAAATACAATCATGAGAAAAATGAAATTATTTTAAGCTGGTACAAAACTAACTAAATCTCCTGTAGCTTGACTTAGTAGCGGGCTCGATACACATTATGGATTAGTATAGCGTTTAGATGATCTCTCTACTAAAGAGGAATTATGCAAAGAGAAAAAACTGTTTCTAGAAATTGGAGAAAGTTCATGAAAGTGATCTCGAACACACTACTAAAGAGAGCAAAGTCACAGTCAAGATTGGTACTGTAAAAGAAAAAGAGGCTAACAGCCTCAAATATCGGCAAAATTTTAAAAATCCGAGCTAATATTAGTTGTTGAAAAAAATATACACTTAATTAGCAAAATATTACAACCAATAAAATAGTATATGGTTTGGAATTGAAATTTCTAGCAAAAAATATATTTGAAAAATAGTCCGGAAAATCAGTTGAACCATGTGGATTGCTTCTGACAGTGCATTTGTTTTTAACCTTTTATTTTTTAAAGGTGATTGGTTAACTATGACTATACAAATGACAATAAGACAACATTGGTTAGGTTAGGTTGAATCCTGTGAATAGTTTTAGAGTACATTAGAAATGGGTGTTAGAATTGATGTGGTAGTATAAACCATACAGGTGGGATATATAGTCGACCAATGCGCTTTATAAAACAGAAAAGGTACGTTGGGGAGATTCATCTCGTGTACAATATATCCAGTTAAATAGAACTCGCTGTCTTCGCTAATTGCTATATATTTATTATCTAGGGCTACCAAAACAACGCTGTTACTCTCTAAATAAAAGGGTAAAGGTATTGAGTGATAGAAATTATATTCATCAATTGTGACTATTGGAAAGTGCAATACAAAAATGAGAAAATGATCTCTATGGATTATGGACGTAGAAGATATTGACAGGAAATCAGGGATATTCCGACTGTCAATTTCTAATGAGAGTTGACTGCATGCGGGGAGTTCTAACTGTATTTCCCGTAGTTGAGAAAGTAACTTATTAGGGGGCAAAATTGTTGTGTGGATTTTGCTATGAAATGTAGAATTAATGATAAAAACTATATTTTGCGTTTCGTAAGCATACTGATTTAGAATGATTTGGAATAGAATTTATTGTTCTAACAAAACTGTTTTTGTTAGTACCATATTGATGGTTTGTGTATTTTTGGTAATTTGAACGTTTAGAAACTGGAGATTCCTGTTGAGTTCACTTTAGGTATCATTCAGATTTTTGTCATTTTTGGTGATATCATAGATTGTGGTTTGGATTAACTGGATCTTCTCATCTACTATGCTTGTAGCGGTTAATTTAGATTGTGCAAGGTCTACGATTTTACTGAAGATGAATTCAGAGTTAAATATTCGAGGTGAGCCGAAAATTGTTGAACTCCACATAGTATTAAGGTTAGATTCGATTTCGAAAAGATATGGAAGTGTTGCCCGACCAAACTGATGACAGGCTTCTGAAAATTCTATCACGCTAACTTTATTTTTAGCTTTGAACAGATTTGACCTGTTCCATTATAGAAATGCACGAGAATTTGGATTTGTAATTAGATGTGTCTAAAAATGTCACAATTTTCCAATCACTATTGTGCAGGTTGGTATTGGTTTTTCGTCCATAATACATTCCAATATGATGTGGAAATATATCCACATGAGCTAGGTTGTCAGGTGGTTGAATTTGGAATTCAGCATGTGTTTCTCTGAAAAAAAAAAATTCGGTCTTTTTAGGCAAAATACTTTTTTAGAAGATTTTTTTGAACTACATGTCGTTTTCCCCTCTGCTAAATCGCTACATTAACCTGGTTTGGGAAGATTTTGAGAACCTCAAATGGACCTGTCAATTTGGGTGTGAGTTTGTTGTGAACTGTTTTATACTGCTCTTTCGCCTTGTTTATGTTAGAAATTAATCGATTCCTGACAACTTCGGTAATTTCCTATAACTTACGTTTAATTTCGTATTGATAATCGTTGAAGTTGTATTGAGTATCTGGAGGTTTCGACAATGATGTAGGCATTTCCACTTGTCTCCCATAGACTAACTCGTTCGGTTGATAACCTGAGACAGAGTGAATACTTGAATTGTAGGCAAACATGGCGGATGGAACATACTCGTCCCAATTCAGTTGATATTTTAAAACAAAACTTCGGAGATATTCGCCTAGCGTGCTTACTTGAATTAATTTTAGTTGCGAAAAATGATTCAACAAAAATACATCTGCCATAAAGGGCATTTTCTAGGAAAAAAGTTCTGACTAACGATTTCCTGAAGCTAAAACCGTTATCAATATTAATTAAATTATATTTAAAGTTTGTACGTTTAAAAATTAAAATTTCGTATTTAATTTTGTTTATTTTATTAGTAGGTGTATATCAACAAATACGACATGTAGGAGCATCGATTATAATTTAGTTTCTTAGATACATATAAATAACTTAAAATATCACTTTTTAATTTTTATTCTCAAAATTTAATTACATACTTCAGATGTAATAATAAACGTTAGTTTTGGTTTGATAGATCATATTAAATGAAAAGTCCGCAAGATGACATCGAATTGAAAACAATAAAAAACGATGTTCAGACGAAAGATATATCTAGTATTACCGTAAACGATGGTGCAGAGAATAAACCTCAGACACCTGAAATTCCTCCGATGAGTAGTAAAGATATATCTGAGAAATTAAAACAGGCTTCAAAGTCGAATTATAATATTATGTTACCACGAAAAGCCCTTAGTAACCTATCAATTGTTATAGATCCAGAGGAATTAAATACTAAAGGAAATAAAAAGTCAACTGTGCTATCGAAAGAAAAAATGAACACTAATCATGATGTGCCACCTCTTAGAGAAAGCCGGAAGATATCAAAAAATACATCAAATGTAGAAAATCAAGAGGAAATTAATACTAAAGAAAGAAAAATCTCATTTAAGCAATCAAAAGAACTAATTAGGACTAATGGTGTTGCACCACCTCGTGGAGAGAGCAGTAAGTCATCGAGAAAATCCTTAGTATCAAAATTGAGGGATAGTTTTAGAAGTTCAATAAAAAAACAAAACCAATTGAAAAATCAAGGGAAGACCGACTCGCCTGAGAAATTAAGAGAATCGTCTAACTCTAATGACAAGCCGTCTTCTCGAAGGGTAAGCATAAAGAGTTCAAAAAAGTCCCTAGTTGAAAAATTAAGGGACAGCATAAGGCTGTCGAATCAAAATCCAGACGAGTTGAAAAAATTAGAACGTACTGACATGTTAGAGAAACCAGTGGAAGCAACTACGATTGAAAATGAGGCATCAGCGCGTAGAGACAACAGCAACATCTTCAAAAGGGCATCGAATGTATTAACTGAAAATAAAGATATCCCTATTTCACTACAAAAATCCAATGAATCGGTTAAGCTAAATTCCGAGTCGTCAACTCGCATGGAAAAAAATTTGATTTCAAAGCAGACACCGGTGACAGGTGTTAACGGTAAAAACCCCATGTCAGATGAAAACCAAGAGAAGGCGAGAAATAGTAAAAAAAATAATATCAGTTTGGAAAAATTACAAGAGTTAGTCTTACCCGAAGTCGGCACATCGTCTGCCAAACAGAGTAATCGATTGACCTCGAATGGTTTCGCCGATGGTAAATCAGATAAGGCTAACACATCGGTCGTAAACGAAACTGGTCATTTGACTGACCTCAAGCGTGATCACAGCGTGATTTCAGGACGCGAAAAGAGTTGCGTGGACCTCAAAGGAATCTACAAAGCTCGAATGCTTTCTTGTATGTTGCGAACCAATGTTTTTGAACTAAATATCGTGTACGAAAAAGGGCGTAATTTGGGCTATGCTTACACCGAATCGGAAATCGCTACGATGGATGAAGGCATAAAGCAATTAGACGAGAATATAACTCGGTTGTTGTACACAATAGAACAAACTGAAGGATATCGCGATCAAGTAAAAACTATCTTGAGTAGCTACAAAAAATATGTAAAACAGTACAAGGCTTTAAAGAAGATCAATAAATCAGTAAAATTCCGAACAGAAATCTAAGCCGCAAAGAATACTGGACCACACTTGTAAAGATAATAATAGAAAAACAATAATAATAATACCTAATAATGTTGTTACATATGCAATTAAATCAATAATTTGTAACAAAATATGTATATGTACTTCCCAACAGTTAAACTAGAATAATATAAAGTTATACATTATGCATTTCAT
This sequence comes from Adelges cooleyi, assembly GCF_023614345.1. Classification (NCBI taxonomy): domain Eukaryota; kingdom Metazoa; phylum Arthropoda; class Insecta; order Hemiptera; family Adelgidae; genus Adelges; species Adelges cooleyi. The sequence continues at coordinate 5,344 of NW_026096111.1, read as the reverse complement.
AATTTACTTTTTGTTTCTTTTAGATTAAAAAACTTATATAAAAAAAAAATGATTTTTTTAGCTCCAAACTAAAAGTAGAAATCTTTTTAGTAATAATGATTCATTACTTTATGACAATATTAAAAAAAATGTTTGTGCCTTTTACCTACTTGATATTATAGTTGTTCTTAATAAGTATTATTCGTATTTTTATTTTTTATAATTTAATTTAAATATCGTTGGGAGCAACGTTAAGCACAAAGAATGAGTAGGCAAAGGAAATAAGTATTCGGATAAATAAAGCCCAAAAAGCCTTCTACGCACTGACAAAATTCTTAACATCCAAAATGATGTCTAGGAAAACAAAAGTAAGACAGTATGTGGCTATTATAAGACCGAATCTCACGTATGGTTGCGAAGCTTGGACGATGACCAAACAATCAGAGAGAAATCTGAGGACTTTTGAGAACAGAGTATGGAGGAAAATATATGGACCTGTGAGACATAACAAAGAGTTGTACGATATGTTAGAACTAGCACCTGTAACAAGCTTTATTAAGGGCTAACGGATACAATGGTTAGGCCGTATAATGAGAAGAGGAGAGGACGAAACAGTTAGAGTAGCATTGAAATGGAAACCACAAGGGAAAGGACCTAGAGGAAGACCTAGGAAAAGATGGATTGACGTGGTGGAAGAAGATCTAAAAACCCTTGGAGTTGAGGATTGGAGAGAGGCAGTACAAGATAGAGATAGGTGGCGAGGTGTAGTAATGGCGGCAAAAACTCTTAGAAAGTAGTCATGCCAGAGGGAGAAGAATTTAAATATAGTTTTTAAAAGAAGCAATTTTAGGACTGCGATTACTAATTGCAAAACAGATTGATAGAAATAAAGTGACATATTTGGCCTTCATAAACCTAGAAAAGGCCTTCGATAAAGTCAATTGGAATAAAATGCTTCTCACACTACGATAGATAGGTGTTGAACAACATGACCTAAGAATCATCCACAGTCTTTACAAAAATCAGACAGCTTATATTAAAAAAGGAGGAATCACTGCTAACGCTCAAATAAAAAAGGGAGTCCGACAAGGGTGTACATTATCACCCCCACTTTTAAATTGCTATATCGAAAAAGTTATAAATATAGTGAAAGCAAAGCTAACAAGACTAAATATTGGAATCAAAATTGGCGGAGAAATTGTTTCAATGATACGTTTTGCAGATGACATTGTGATGATAGCAGAGAGCGAAGGTGATAAACAGCGTACAGTTGAGTAATGAATGAAATGCTCAGAACATCAGAAATGATAATAAAAAGTGTAAAAACGAAGATCTTAGTCTGTGCCAGATACCCGAAAATAAAAGCTGATGTATATATTGATAGTCAAAAACTTGAGCAAGTAGATGAAATGGTATACTTAGGGAGCAAAATCACATCTGATGGTAAGAGCATCAGAGATAAAATAACGTAGGTATAGCATTAGCAAAAACTGTCTTAAAAAAAATTAATTTTCAATATCAAGAAGAGACTTATTAAAACATATGTGTGAAGTGTTGCAATATATGGATGTGAAACATGGGTAATAAATAATACCGAAAGGAAAAAACTAGAAGCCCTTGAGATGTGGTGCAGGAGGCGTATGGAAAGGTTAAGTTGGATAGAGCGAAATACAAAAAAAGAAGTACTTAGAACTGTGGGAGAAAAACGTACACTCATAGATGCGATTAGAGCAAGGCGTTGGAAAATGGTTGGACATGCCCTGTGACATCCAGAAGAGTTACATAATATAATATTAGAGAGTATGATAGGACAGAAAACTGCATGACGCCCTCGACTCTTATATAGGACAAATTAAATGTGACGCAAGAGTCAAAACTTTTAAGGAACTCAAAGAAAAGGCGAGCAATCGGTCAGAATGACGAACTGGAGTTCGAGTTAAAATTATAATAGTTTTAAAGTTGATTTGTCGTGGTCAAATAATGATAGTAACATTGAAGTTTTAATTCGATTTAAAAAAAACTCGTTTCCCTTAAGTGCCTCGGGGCACTGGGTGGTTAAGTAAATGGTTATAATATGAAAGACCTAACTTAAGCTCGTTATGTGTTATTTAATATGTAGAAACTGTGTTTGTGTCATTTATTCACGCTTAAACAAAGAAAACGTGGTCAGTACGCTGTACATCGGAGTACTATCCGACCGCCGACGAATATTCTTATAAATTACATACAGAGTGATCCACTTATCGTGAACCACTCGATATGTCATTGGGTTTAAATAATAATTGAATTTTTTTTTTAAACTTAATTATTTTAAGTGATCTTAATTTTCTACTATTTTTTTATACTGTTACCTCCTCCCAGAATGATAATGTAGATATCAACTTTCGATTTTCAAATGGAATGATAGGTATTTTTTTATTAAATTATGATTCAAAACTAAAAAAATTAAAATTTGACAATAAAGAATTTCAAATTGCAATGGGCATTAGTTAGTTATTAATATTTAAAGATTTTGTATAGGAGGGCTTTATCAAAATAATAACGGCTAAAAATAACAACGGGTTACATTTCCGCGCGGCGGCCGGTCGGCGTTAACTCAATTAGAGTAACCCGGGGTATAATGGCGCATGGGGCAAAATGAACTATTGTGTATAAGTAATTTCGTATTTGTCATCCGGTCAAACTGTTTTGTTATTATGATTTTGCTATCATAGCCAAACGTGACAACCGATTTTATGGTCTATCATTAAAAAAACTACAGCAGCTTGATTATCAGTTTGCAGATCTAAATAAATTAAACCACAGATTTAATAATCAAAGTAAGTTAGCTGGGTATGACTGGACGGATTCGTTTTTAAAACGACATAATTTATCGTTGCGTACTCAGAAAACTAGCGTTTCTCGTATCATGGGATTTAATCGTGTACAAATTGGTAGATTTAACTTAAAAGATATTTATAAAAAGTTTGATTTTCCTCCAAGTAGGATTTTTAACATGGATGAAACAGGCATGTCAACTGTTCCAAATAAATTACTCAAAGTTATATCGACGAAAGGGAAAAAAATAGTCGGAAAAACAGTTGCTGCAGAGAGAGGAGAACTTATAACTGCTGTGTGTTGCTTTAGTGCAAGTGGAATGTATGTGGCACCTGCCCTTATATTTCCAAGGAAAAGAATGAAAACGGATTTTCTAAATGATGCACCACCTGAGATATTAGGAATGTTATCAGATACTGACTATATTAACACAGATTTATTTGTTCAATGGCTTGTTCACTTTAAAAATCATACAAGACCCAGTGTAGATTCTCCAGTTCTTCTTATTCTTGATAATCATAGCTCACATGTTAATTTGAAAACTGTTTTCGTTCTGTACATTGTTAAATATCTATTTACATTGTTTTTTTTAATTTTTTATAACAAGATGTTTACTATAAGATACTAGTTGTTTATTTTTCAGTTGATATTTTTCTGTTTCTTTTACATTAAAGAAACATAGTTGAAGATTTTTTTTAATGTGTATTTATTATTATCATTTTATTTTTAATGATGATATTTTGTTGTTCTTTTATAAAATGTTGTTTTAATTTGACTTGTTTTATTTACATTTATTTTATTCATAAATAATGAATGAAATCATAACCAATTTTCAAGTTATTTGAATAATCTTAAAATAAACTAGATTTTTATAAATTAATTTAGCATGCGCCCTTTTACCCCATTAGGCGCGCACTTTTATCCCAATCATGGGGTAAAAAGACGCATTTATTATAATTTCTAATTGCTTAGAATTTTTGGTATTTGCTTTAGTAAAATCAACTTTTGACTCGAAAAATACAATTTACGTTATATTTATAATAGGACAACAACATAAGAGTATGTCTAAAACGTGTATGCCTCCACATAACAGCTGTTAAATAGAAAGTGCGTCATTTTACCCCAGGCTACTCTAGTTTTGCGTATTTTGTGCAAAGAGTCGGAATACAAAGTCCGAAAGTCGGTGTTAAGGCTAATAGTACGTAATGTAGTATTCCCATACAATTATCACATGGATATCTGATATTACTATGTATGTTGACGCCGTACATCGGCTGGGCAAGCAAGACGTGCAACCGGCCTGTCAGCGTCTTGTCCCCTACCACCGGTTGGCGTCCGCTGCACTTTTATCTCCACACAGTGCGCCGACTGACAACCAGTGTTATCATGCGAGCGTTTATTACTATTGTCTGCGTTCTGGCCGTAGCAAGCCACGTTGCCTATTAATGTGTATTGTTGTGTCGGGTGCGTGTGCGCGTTTTTTCCTTGCGTCCGCCGCTGTTCGGCCGTTTTTGCCAACACACCGCCTCGCCGCGCGTTTTTCGAGTCTTGTGTTCGCCGTGTAAGACGCCCATCCGCGACGCGTGTTCACGCTTAACGCCGTTTCTAGACGTCCGGCCGCTCTAAGGCCCGTCCTCTCAAACCACCGCCTTGCCGCATTCATCAACCACGTAACGTGAAACGTTTTTCTTTATTTTAAATAATATTGTTTACATAAATCATATATACAGATATAATTATTGTCTATCTACAGATATAATTATTTTGTATAAGTATGTTATATACTGGTCCCCCACTCCCATGTTTATATATATTTGATTTTAAGGTGACTCAATAATTAACTCATTATTATTAGTTATTTATTGTTTTTTTGTTCTTTTATTTTCTTTTTTAGTCTGCCCTGCTCTATCCATCCTATCCTCTTATCTTGAGCGGTTACATAGCCGGCAATCATATTTACGGGTGCAAACAATATCCCAACCAATTACGGGATTGCAGGCCCGAACAATGTAGTATCTCCTACTTAATCTACATCGTAAAATGATAAGCCTACAATATACATTCTACTATATTATTCACTGTACAGAACTATGCCGTGTGACGTCATTGGGCCGAGCTCGCCATAATTGCCTATCTTACACGTGTTAAAGTAGCTGGTTTTACACAATGATTCGCTAACCTATACATTTTATTATTGATATTTCATTTACACATAGAGCTCATACTGCTTATTGAGCATTATTTACATATTGAGCTCGGCCCAATGACGTCACGCGTCTTTTTACAATGTTCCATAACTCATTGAATATTGTGAGTAGGAACGTCAAACCTACATAATTTTTCTTATAATTAAACGTTCTTTTAAACTAAATACACTTGTTTTGTTTTGTTTTGTGCTCCTTTAAGTTTAGTATTTTTAAAATGTTCGTAATTATTATACCAGAGCGTTCAGTAAGTTTAACATACATGGTGTCACAACTATTCTAAAAAATAAAATAATTATTGATATCTTAAAAATATTTTTAAAATTTTTAAATTTTTTAAACAA
>NW_026096110.1:0-15419 GCF_023614345.1 Adelges cooleyi | reverse complement strand
GTGTAGATATATAAAAATATATGTTTTATGTTGAATACACATAATACATTAAGGATATGACATTTTTTTTCTAAAAAATTACTAATTTTTAATTTTCCTATTTAAAAAACATTTACAATTACTAAATTTGCAAACTTATGTGTCAAAAAAATATTCAATTGAATATAATATACATTATTTAACAAATGTTATTCAAACTATATAGAAACAGATTTTTTAAAGTATGACGCAAATGGCAATAATATTTAGAAAATAACAGCACATACTACCATGTTTCTAAAAACACTTAAGTCGGATAAATTATATCATTGGCAGTAAACAATTTTGGTTATCGTTGCATGAAATAATTGTAGAATATTTTAAATATTCATAATATTTTTCGAAAAAATGAGTCAAGATGTTTAAATAAATAATTTAACATATACATTAAGGTGAATAAGTTACGTTCTGAAAAAAAACAATGTCGGTCCAACCAAAATGATGGTTAGTTTGAGAACACAATACATTTATAGTTGTACTGAGTTTTTAAAAATTTGACCCCACTAAAAGTACAAATAGTATAGGGGCCGAATTCATTTCTAGTTCAAATAACTAATTAACAAAACATTTATTTCGGCCTTATAAAAGCTAATCTTGTCTTAATATAGTTTAAATTGGACCAATAATATACTTTTTCTGTGGAAGAGGGTAGTAAACATAGCAATGGTATAGATTTAAAAATATGTCTTATGTTATATACCCAAAATACATTAAGTATAAAACACTTTTTTCTTGAAAATAATTCTAGTTTTTAGTTTTCCTTTTTTAAAAACTTTTACAATTACTTAATTTGCAAATTTAACTATAGTTGAAGTCGGATCAACTATATATTTTTTTCTCTCTAGGAAGACGGTTTACAAATCAATGGTATAGATATACCAAATAAATGTTTTATGTGGAATACACATTATACATTAAGGATAACACACTTTTTTTCTAAAATAATTCTAATTTTTAGTTTTCCTTTTTAAAAACATTTACAATTACTAAATTTGCCAACTCTGCAATTATGCCTGTGAACCATGTAATACAGAAACCATGAATACACATCTGTAAATTCAGTATTAGAAGTAGATAATGCAGTTAATTATTCAGTAGATAATTCTCCTGGACTCCCGCGACATTTGCTAACTTTAAAAGTTGGTACTCCTATAATGATTCTAAGAAATGTTTGCCTGCCTAAGTTATTCAATGGTACACGCCTTCGTGTAATTGCTCTTCAGAATAATCTTATAGAAGCTAATAATTGCACTGGTTTTGCAAATGGCAAATCAGTTTTTATTCCTCGTATACACATGATTCCATCAAATTATCCATTCAAATTCAAGAGAGTGCAAGTTATTTATATCTTTATCATGATTATAATATTTATGATATGTTAAACATATGATTTTTGTGATAAACTTATATTATTCATTGTTTATAAGCTTTCATATCAATTATTATTTTTATACTATTAATTTTAATTCAGTCTTATTACGTTTTAAGAAAAACAACAGACCTGTAAGGGTTTGGAGACAAAATTTGAATACAGAGATAGATATTTTTTATTTATATTTTTCAATGGTTTTATATGTTGGACGTTATATATGTTTAAGGCTCTATTACAAACGTTATTTTGGTTGATTTACACTTTAAAAGACATTGCTTTTACAGTGAGTTACACCCAAAAAGAGTGTTGCGAAACATAGTAGGACAACAAATATACTATAGACACTGTGAATTACGCCGCACTGGTTGCCTTTATATATTTCCTTAAGATTAGACGGGAGGGAGGGGTTCGACATACCCATCAGCACGACGACGTAACGGTGGTGGAGGGTGCGTAAAACAACATAAATTCATTTGGCTTCGTGTGATGATGGTTATCTAATCACAATATTTCTCCGGAAAACGCCGGGTAATTTGGCTAGTATTCGATATATCTTTATAATTGATTTGCATACCATCCTCCTACACAGAAAAAATATAATATAGTTGGTCTAACTTAAACTATGGTTAATGTAGGGACACGATTATTTTTAGTTGGCCTAATTAAATATTTTGGTAGAACAACTTGTTATTTAGTTATTTAACTAGAAATGTATTGTGCCACTATAGTATGCGTATTTAAGTAGGATCAAGTTTTTAGTAAGTCAGTCCAACTAGAAATGTATTATGCCATTAAATTAACCATAGTTTTGGTTGGACCAACTTTGTTTTTTTGGTATAGTCGCTTAATCACCTTAATTTATAGGCAACACAATATGCTGTTGGTTGATTTGTGTTTTTGGACACAGCTTAACCTCAGGTTCTTCGTGGCAGCTGAGGTGTCCACTGCACTACACCATGTCTCTTAAACAGAAAATTACTCGACGTTTTTACTCGTGTTTTGACATTACAGCCTGATCTCCATTGCATTATAGTACAGAGTGATTTTTTTATCACGAGCCACTCAACATCTTATAGGGCTTACAAACAAATTACAAATTTTTTTTTAATATTGTTTTTATATAATGTGATCTCAATTTTCACAATTTTTTTTGTTTCTACCCCCCTCCCAACTTAGTTTTTTTGATAACAACTTTAGAAACTTAAATGGTAACGTATATATTTTATTAACTTTTTAAGCTGAGAATAATGTACTAAAAACTTGGACTGGTCGATAACCAGTTTTGGATAACTATTTTTGAAGTTATTTAAGTTTCAAGTTTAGGGCAAGAGGAAGGTGGAGTGGAGTATTATTTTTATCTGCGCACTTATCCTCCCATCCTAGTTTTAAAACCCTTATAACTTTAAAAATAGTTCTCTGAAACTAGTTATCGACCAATCAACATTTGTAATAAGTTTTAAAAGTTGATATAAAATAAAAACTGAGTTGAAGGGGAGAGTAAAAATTAAATAATTTGTGAACAATTTTGATCAGATTGTATGAAAGCAATATGGAAAAAAATTGTTAATTTCTTATTAAACCCTATGAAATATTGAATCTGGGAATTATAATATTTTATTGTCATTTGCAAAAGTATATGTATATGTTTACTTTTCGTATTTTTTATTGGCACAGGTTAATCCATTTAACATTTGTATATCTTACATAGACATGTTTAAAAAAAATTATGATTTTGTATTATATCTTTTTTTACAAGTTACAGATATATATAGACCTATCTTCAGACTAATTTTCAGCTCTTTAGTTTTAAACCAAAAAAAGATTCAACCTTTGGGGGAGGGGGTTAGAATGCAGGGCTATCGAAGTTTGATTTGTGGCTATTTGGGGATAGAGACATGCCTTATAAATGTTCTATAAAAATTGCGCTTCGATCCGACCGTTTTTCACTAAGATCTAGTGAGTTAAAGTTCGAAGTTTAAAATCCGGCAATTTATTTTCGACGATGTTAGTTTTTGGGGGCGAAGAAGTCGATTTTTCTTTTTATGGTACACCAAAGTACCAATAATCACAAACTATTTCGGATATGTAGAGATGATACTCGAGTAAATCGATCCAAAGGGGATAAAATGTGACCCCTCTTTTTAGGTATTAGGTTTATTTTTCACAGTTTTTCTTAAACAAAAGGTTAGCAACAGATTTTTAAGAAAATTGTTTGTTCTTGTTATTGACTATTGTTCCATTCTAGATTATTCTAAATATGTTCTTTAGATGCGGCGCTACCGATAATCGTTGAAAATATATGCATATATTTTACACATAACTAAACAGTTTTAAAATGTGGTAAGTACATAAAAAATAACAGTTAGGGATTGCGTTTACTATAAATGCCATACAACGCAAATAACAACGTTCTTAAGTATCTGTTGCTTAAAGCGAAGTTCACGGTTCAATAGTTACAAACTTAGTTAAATATTCTAAATCCAAGTTTATTGTTCGAATATTTAAAATGTTTTCAAAAACCATGATACTGTTTTTTTGCGTGGCATTGTATTTTTCGAATTGTCAAGATGCTCCTCCTAATCAAAATCAACTTGTAAGCATAACGAGTACTGATTAATTATTAATAATAAAATACCTAAGATTGTTGCTTAACAGTGTACAAAATGTAATGTATAGTTTAGAAAAATACTTTAATGTTTAAACAACTTCCATTTTCGCACCGAAGAGTTTTTTAAGTAATATTTTCACTTATAACCAATTTTTGATAACAATAACAAAAAAACGTTAACTAATATGAAATTTATGTTATTATGCTGAAAAAATTTGCAAGCCATTTTATATGTCTGTTAGTTACGCATTTTTAATTTCGTTAAAGAAGGATCAATTTAACTTACAAATTGTATTATACAATTGAATGAGTAATTTTTATTCTTATAACAACAGGAAGCAATAACAAGAATAGTCAATGCGCATGGCGAGCCGGATGGCCTGAGTTACGATGGGCTATTAGAAGTAGTTTCCCAAGTAAAAACGGAAACAGACGCAAATGGAAATTACTTCAATCGTGATGCTGTAGAAGCGAGATTTGAAAGTAATGAATAATATGATAATTTTCAACATATATGTTGATTAAAATGTACATATCTATTAAAAAGACATTTTAATAATCAAGTCTATCATTTGTAAAACTGTACATTGTAGTCATAAATTACGAACACATTAAATAACTGTCAATGATGAAACCATTTTTGGTGCATACAAAAATATTAGCAAAACATGAGATACATAATCAGATTTTAAAAAAAGACAATACAGTAGGGTGGGGCATAGTGGGGCCGAGGAGGACAGAGGTTGAGAGGAATTATTACAACTGAATATGATAAAATTACTCTCGAATAATTGCTTCGATGCGAATCAGTAGTTAGTATTTTCAAATCAGTAAAATTCAAACCAAGCATAGTATAAACCAGCATAGTAAAAAAAAAGTGAGGTGTTGTGGTTACAAATAGCATCAAAGTGTTTATTTGAAAGTGATTTTATGACGTTTATCAATAAAGCTTCCTGTAGACCCGTGACCTCTCCGTCCCCGCTATGCTTTGATTACATTATTCCTCGACGCTACTGTACTAGTCCTCTCGGATTAAATTACTTTCAAACAAACGCTTTGATGCTAATTTATAAACACTACAGTTCATTTTAACTCTTTTTTACTATGCTTGTTTATACTGTGCTTGGTTTAGACTTTACTGATTTAAAGATACTAACTACTGATTCGCATCGAAGTGTTTATTTGAAAGTGATTTTAATACTTTTAGTTGTAATAATTCCTGTAAGCCTGTGACTTCCCGTCAAAATCATTGTGGCCCAAATAACACATAATTAAACCCTTGTTAAATTTTTTTGGAATGGTAGGTGATTCATGTTTCAACCGTTTGTACTCCATAACTTAAATTATAATCGCTTATTCTCAATAAAAATAATATTTATGTATTATGTGCTTTCATTAGAGTAATCGCACACTAACTCTTTATACTTCATAGATTAAACTATTTCATAGCTCTAATATACTTCTATTTTACTAGCTTGACAATGTACAAAACGAAACCAAACCTTTACAGAGATCCTCAAATTGTATATTTATTTCTTGTATTGTTCTAAAGAAAAATTTAGTATCAAACATTGAAATTAAAAGTAAATCATAAAATGAATTGGAAAAAAACAATAAATTATACTTTTATATATTACTTATTAGTAAGAACTAATTGATGTGAGGTGCGATATTTATAAATTAGCATCAATGCGTTTTTTTGAAAGTGGTTTTATCCTAGAGGACTTGTACAAACATTAAAACTCGTACGGTTTGTTTTTTTTAATTTAAAATGTTTCAGTAGAAGTTAACTTTTTCAATTTACTACCCCCTTCCCCAAGTACTAACTAGATAACATTTTTAATTTACAGAGTTGCTATAATATTAAAAATAAAATATTGTAACACAATATTACACTCAAATCCTTTGCTGTTAAATTTGCCGTATGTCATTTTTTTTTTAATATATACAATTTTGTATTCTTTCAGACAGTTATTTTACGAAAGAAGAATGTGTAATTTACACCCAAATGTTTCTAGGTGACGATGAATCGGCGGTAAATATAAAACTAAAATTACTATATTACAGTTTAAAGGTTGGTTAGATTAGGTTTATTTGAAGTATTCAAACTAGAGGTTCCTATTACACGTGTATTCGATTACACGTGTATGTACACGTGTAATTATAAATACACATGTATTCAAAAAAAATTATTTTTGTTATTAATTTTAGTTTCACGTTTAATATCACGTCTATTTAATTATACGAACTCGAACACAAGTATAATTGTATAAATACGTTAACTCAAACTAAAATTTTTAACAAAATAATTTTTTTTTAAATACACATGTATTTATAATTACACGTGTATGTTAATTACACGGGGTTCATGTACACGTGTATTTAAATTACACGTTTAAAATTACAGGCACTAATTCAAACTTTCAATTATTCTATGCAAAATTGGTTTTATTTATTCTTATACGTATAATAAGTGTATAAAATGTATGATAAATACATTTCTTAGATTATTGTTGTTATATATGCAAAATGTAAATTATTGTTTTAGAAAATGAATCCTATATTTTTAACGTTCCTATTTTTTTGCTTAAAATGTTTTATTTGTAAATTGTAATGCACATTTTAATGTCTATTTTTATTCTAATAACAATAGGGGTATGTAAGACATTTATACGATTCCACTCAATATGGGTCTCAAATAAAGTTTGTTCAACTAGGTTTTCTCGTTCAAGCAGCAGCACAAGCTAGGTATAGGGATACATCCCCTCGTACACTTCAAATATTGATTGCGCAAATGATAAGTAATACACAATAGAAAAATATTTAATAAATATGTTGAGAAATTTTTTTAAAAACTAGACATTTTAATAATATAGTCTATCATTAATTGCACAACTATAAATTATATACTTTTTTATCAAAATGAAATGTATCATGTAATATTACATTATTATTCTTCTATCTGTTTACTATGCTTGGTTTGAATTTTACTGGTTTGAAAATTCTATCCACTGATTCGGATCGAAGCATTTATTCGAAAGTAATTTTACCATATTCAGTTGTAATAATTCCTCTAAACCTGTGTCCTCCTCGGCTCCACTATGTCCGGGTCGGAGCATAGTGGGGCCGAGTACAGTGGGGTCGCATTGTACTGTCTTTTTTTAAAATCTGATTATGTATCTCATGTTTTGCTAATATTTTTGTATGCACCAAAAATTGTTTCGTCATTGACAGTTATTTAATGTGTTCGTAATTTATGACTACAATGTACAGTTTTACAAATGATAGACTTGATTATTAAAATGTCTTTTTAATAGATATGTACATTTTTTTCAACATATTTATTGAATATTATCATATTATTCTTTACCTATTATTCTCGCTTCTACAGCATCACGGTTGAAGTAATTTCCAATTGCGCGTGTCTCCCTTTTTACTTGGGCAACTACTTGTAATAGCCCATCGTAACTCAGGCCAGCCCTCATGTTATGCGCATTGACTATTCTTGTTATTGTGTTCTGTTGTTATAAGAATACAAATTACTCATTTAATTGTATAATACAATTTGCAAGTTTAACTAATCCTTCTTTAACGAAAAAAACAATGCGTAACTACCAGACATATAAAATGGCTTGCAAATTTTTTCAGCATAATAACATAAATTTCATATTAGTTAACGTTTTTTTGTTATTGTTATCAAAAATTGGTTATAAGTGAAAATATTACTTAAAAAACTCTTCGGTGCGAAAATGGAAGTTGTTTAAACATTAAAGTATTTTTCTAAACTATACATTACATTTTGTACACTGTTAAGCAACAATCTTAGGTATTTTATTATTAATAATTAATCAGTACTCGTTATGCTTACAAGTTGATTTTGATTAGGAGGAGCATCTTGACAATTCGAAAAATACAATGCCACGCAAAAAAACAGTATCATGGTTTTTGAAAACATTTTAAATATTCGAACAATAAACTTGGATTTAGAATATTTAACTAAGTTTGTAACTATTGAACCGTGAACTTCGCTTTAAGCAACAGATACTATTATTACGAAAATTTGAACAAATAATCTTCTGTAAATGGAAAACATATTTTTTCTCAATATATTTGTCGCTGAATTGGCCTGATTCGTTTGATTAAAAAATGTATAATACTTTGTACTTTTAGGACTCACGTTTCTTTTTTGGACAAAAGATGATATGATTCGCAACATTAGTCAACAATTACATTTTAATTTATAAAATTAATGCGTGTGTGTACTATATAGTATGACACATACAAAAATGTAGTCTTGATTGATTAATAAATCATTTTGCTCTTACATTTCGTTAGTATTTATTTTATTACTTCCTATAACTCAACTGGATAATATTGAAGTTATAACAACATTTACATTAAAAAAAATAAAAATAATCTATTCCTAAATTAAATCCGTTTTTGAAATGAGGTGTAAACTATTTTAATAGTTTACTTTTTAAAATGTTGTGTTTAGACTTTAGATCAGAAGAAAAACACATCATCATTCATCGTATGACCAATGCGTTCTCAAACTCATATAAAAACTAAAATATTACCATTAGCACTTTTCTAGGCTACAATATATTTCATTAACGTTAGTATTATTGTGTATTCATTATAAACCAATACATACAGGATATCTCATATGAATTTTAAAATTTTTGAGACTTTTTGGTGTTTATAACCCATAATTCTTCAACAAAAATAATCGAATTAGTTCTAAATTTGTATGGACTGTTATAAAGATAAAGTACTAACAATAAACATGAACAAACCAAAAAAATATCAAAAAGCTATTCCACCAGAAGAGTTGGCGACTTTTTCTATATTTATATTTAGGTTTTGATTTTAAGGACTAGAATTTAGACTGCAGAAAGATCTACGATAACGGGGCTATGTAATACACATATTTCACTCTCGTGATATTCCTTTCACATGAAAATCACACTTTGACCGTAGTTAATTTCTAGGTTGCTCTGTTTGAGTGAATCAATAATGTAAAGTTGAAACTTTTGAATTTTGTTAGTTTGAAAACATAATCAAACAAATTCGTTCTCTGTTAGGATGGTGCCTGAACACCTACAACCACCTAGTTTCAATGTTTGCCTACAAATTTTGAACATAACTATTTTTTTTATATTATCGATAAAAGCTTCCTGTAGACCTGTGACCTCTCCGTCCCCTCTATGCTTTGATTCCATTAAGCCGATACTCTACTGTACTAGTCCTCTTGGATAAAATCACTTTCAAATTAACGCTTTGATGCTTATTTTGATTTTATCACTTTCAGATGTAATAACCCTGTTAACCTGTGACCTCCCTTACCCCACTGTACTGGATTTTTACTAGTTGGCACGAAAACTGCATGTAATAATTATATACCTAATAGGACATAATCTTTAGTCTCTAGTAACATAATAATTACATTTTCAATTTGTAAATATGTTGTAAGTTAAGATAAAAATGTTGTAACTTTTGAAACTTAAATGGTAACGTATATACTTCATTAACTTTTTTAAATTAAAAATAATTTTCTGAACATTTTTACTGGTCGATAATGAGTTTTGAACAACCATTTTTGAAGTTATAAGAGTTTAGAAGTTAGGGTGGGAGCCGGGGGGGGGGGGTTAAGTACGCTCAAATAAAAATAATACTACACTCCACCTTTCCTCCTGCCCTAAACTCTGATAACTTCAAAAATAGTTATCCAAAACCGGTTAACAACAGTCAAAATGTTTAGTACATTATTCTCAATTTAAAAGTCAATAAAATGTATGCGTTAACATTAAAGTTTCAAAAGTTTTTATCAAAAAAACTAAGTTGGGTGGTTGGTAAAAACAACAAAATTGGTAAAAAGTGAGATCACATTGTACAAGACGACAACCTTATGGAAAAAAAATCAAATTCAATTTCTTATTAAACCCTATGATATATTGAGTGATTCAAAATGATAACCTTGTAAATAATAGAGATATTATCAGAGAGCCTATCAGAGCTCGGTCCAACTCTAGGTCATGGTTACTTAATGATTCCATGATTACAACGGTCAATCAGAAGACGATATAAGGGACACTCCACGACAGACGGCGAAGCTCTATGGGCGCGTTTTGCATGAAATAGACACCCTAAAAAATCAATAAATTAAATAGTTATTGTTTTAGATATGGGCTAAATAATGGATATAAATAATTAACAAATAAAACAGATCATGATTAATTAAGTACTCACCAGTCTCCAAAAAAGAAATAATTATTTAAATCGTATTTTAAAACGGGTTTGGTTTTACGACAGGTAAATCAACGATGGAACCGGTGCAGTGTTTTGTGTGAGCCAGCTTGTAGTAAAGTAGGTATAGAAGGAACAAGGACAACCTAGGTATGGTTATTGAAAGATTTCAAAAAGGCAAGACAAGACAGAGTGCCCGGAGAGGTTTACAAGTGAGCATTAATGATGAAAGGATATCCGAAAATGTATAATTTTTTAATATTTAGTACATATAAAACAAAAATATGCAGCGTATCTCACAAATGAAATAACTTTTGTTCTAGAAAATATTTTTAATATATTTTTTTTTTAATTAATTTATACTCATTTGCGTTATAAACACCACGGTTTTAACTTTTAGTGGCTCTAAATTGTTTTACTTTTTAAATTATTTTTCAAGAATCAAGATTTTATTGTAACTAATTTTGGATAATAGCTTTAAGAGTTATTTAAGTTTAAGTTATTTAAGTGTTGGATGAGAGGTGGAGTGCGGTAATGCGTGCAGATAAAAAATCTCCACGCGCTTACTCTACCGCACTCCACCTCCCGTCTTAAATTTTAACCTTTAATGTTGTGTGAACAATTAAATAGGTCGTTAAAACAACATGTTTTTGCACATTGCGAGGCAAAATTGTGTCATTGCTTTATCTATATCGTAGACACGTAGTTTATATAAATAGTAGTGTATCAGTCCATAGTTTTACTCTTCTTCTTGTTAGATAACTGAACAGTTAACACCACAAACTGACGGTCGGAATAAGCAAAATATATGATGGCATTTTCTAAATCAATTTGTATTTCAGTTACAATAGCAGCGATTTTCATTCTATCGTTATCGGGTAATAAACGTATAATTTTATTTGTCTTTCACATTGTTATTGTGTATGATTTGCTTTTCATAATATTATGTAAGCTTGAGCTTCTAGCTTGTTATTGTTTTATCAAACTTTGTGTTTGGACAAAATAGATATGTTTTATCAACAAAGCGACTTATGACATAAGTGACCTACTTTTTAAATAACTTTTTATTTCTTTTAGTTGTTAATGGCGGTAAACGTAAAAAAGGTGAGCACGTAATATTATACATTGTAATGGTATATTATTATTATGATACATAGTTTCTTATTAAACCCTATGTGACATTGAGTGGTTAACGATAACATTTTTTTTTTTTTTTTTTTAGTTGTTAACGCCGGTAGCGGTAAAAGTAAAGCAGGTGAGCACGTAATAATATACATTGTAATGTCATAATATGTATGGAACATTATTATTGTTTTAGATAAATATTAACTAATTAATTTTATTAAACCCTATGAGATATTGAGTGATTCACGATAAAATGATCACCCTGTATAATATATTTATATATATAACTACTAGGGAACATTTTTGAACATTTTACAAAAAACACGTTAAAGAATACTGTAAGATATTACATTGTAAACTACAATCTAAATCCTATAGATCATGCTTATATTATTTATACAAAGGAATAACATTTTATTTATACATCAAGTTCGCAAACATACTAAATTTACTTACATAAACCTATCGAATCACACAAATTTTAATCCTATGGCAGGCGTTATTTCTTTTAGTGATATGCATATTATATTGTTGATTTATATTCACTCCCAAATTTGAAATTTTTCACTTTCTGAAAGCTATAATTTTCTAGAACTAGATATTTGATACGTCCTTTGGTTTTTTATAAAAAGCTAAATATTTTATTTGTTCCGATTTATTCACAGGCCCAATGGTTAGGTTGCTTTAAATCGTCGGTTCTTGTCGCTACTTCTATTGTATAATCAGCTATACAATATAAAAAAATAATATTAGATCCAGCTTTAATACTGTATAATATATATGTCCATAAAACCCGGAAGGTTTAAAAGTATAAAAATATAATATTGTAAGTAATGTAGACTATATAATGTAGACTGTGTACTTATTGGCATATTTATAGTTAAAAAAGAAGACGATGAGCCAACTACAAGGCGACCATTAGCTGTAAACAACTTCGATGATTGCTTATCCGGGTAAATACTTGTACATGTTAACTATTGCAATACGTTTTAATTCAAATGGGAATTGTTAGCTACATTGGAGACCGAAATAAGATAGTATTATTTTTGGACTACGACGGAACATTAACTCCAATCGTTGAAAGTCCTGAAATGGCTATAATACCCGATGAGACTAAAAATGTTTTACAAACATTGGCCGGAATGCCAAATGTGAAAATAGCAATAATTTCGGGACGAGGATTAGGTGATCTTAAAAATATGGTTCGTTAATGAAATTGTGTATTTTGCGTTAGAGAAGATGTAATACAGATAATTTAAATCATTCTAGATCGGTGTCGAAGGTTTGACTTATGCTGGTAACACTGGCCTTGACATTAGTTTTCCCGATGGTGGCGAATTTAAATATCCAATATCCGAAAAGGATCAAGAAAAATTAAAAAAATTGATAGAAACTCTCCAAGCCCAGGTATGTAAGACATGCCGTTCATTACAACAAACACTGCATTTCATAGTTCACAATATGGAGCTAAGAAAGCATTGAAAGTTGTATATTTTTTTGCTTTGTCGCCACTTTTCGGTATTCCTAGCTGGGCAATGCAAATATTTATTTTTTATTTTTTAGCTTTGCAAACATAGTGATTGGGTAGAAGACAAAGGACCTACGCTGACCTACCATTACCGTGCTGCACCTGAAGTTTTACATGCTAAACTGATGGAAAGAGCTCGGCATCTCATTTTAGACGCTGGGTTTAAAGCGGGTAATGCCCATTGCGCTATTGAAATAATTCCTAGTAATGTAGAATGGGACAAAGGGCAAGCAGCTTTGTACATTTTAAACAAATTCTTCCCAGAAAATTGGAGGGAAATTGCTATAATTTATGTTGGAGATGATGTGAATGACGAATATGCTATGGAGGTAATTCACAATTTTTAAAATAATTTTATAATAACTAAGTCATCATTGTGTATTCGCTTATAGGCATTGGCATTCACGGGTGTTACATTCCGCGTAGCTGAAACTGATAATTTTGACACCTTCGCTCAATACCGTTTGCCGAACCCTAAGAGTGTGTTAGATATGCTAAAATGGGTGAAAACACATTTCATAAATAAAAATTAGAAAATTAGAAACTTAGTAACATTTAACAACTATTATTGTGCGAAACCCAAATGGACCTTGATATACCTGAAATTATGTTTGGCCCATTAACGGTTCACCTGGAGAATTCCATAAAATTGATACTTGTGAATATTATCTATCCTCAAGAAAATCTAAATGTCCAGAAATATATAAAACATTTTTTTATAAAAATAAATTCTCTATTAAACAACGCACATTGTAAGTTACTTATATTGTTTAAAAATAAAATCACAATTCAAAAATGTATTTTTGTTATATTCTATTAAAATATTGATAATATTTTTACCTCTCAACTAGTCGGTATTAGTAAATAATTATTTTTTTCTAAATTCTTCTTGTGTGGTCAAAGACAGTTTCCATAGGTTGATAAAACTAATTATGCTTGCTCACACCGAATAGCCACGTCATCTTAACTGATAAATAAATATATAACTCATTTTTTACATCATTATAGTGTAACTCAAATGGTTATTTTAAGTTGATATTCCATCTAAAAATATGTTCAAGGTTTAATGTGAACGATTAATTTACTTAATATGTTTATTCGTTGATCAAGTTATGGTTTCTAGCATTGATTAACTTGTTAATGTACAATTTTTATTTAAACCATTTTAAAAAATACATAATAAATAAAACATATAATACTAATATTGAAAAATTAATAATCCTTTAGTAAAATATTTTGACGAGTGACTAAACATTTTTAGTGTGATAGTTAAAATTAAATACTTTGTTCCTACTGCGTTTTTTCACAAATATTATAACATTAATTTTTATGATATGATAGCTAATGTAATAGAAGAAAAGCACGAGGAAGCGGCGGTGAATGGTTATTTTAAATATATATGAAAAAGTCTCTTAATCGGGGTGTGCATGTGTGTATATTTACTACAAGAGCCCACTTCCTGCCTCTAGACTTACTATTACACAGTGTTATAATATTGTATATAGTACATACCTTGTCGTGAAGTTACTCGAAGCTCTATGACCTTGTCGATATTCCTTGAGTATGTGATCTTGATATGTCGAGATGAACGTTGTTCTAACGCGAATGTTTTCGTTCATAAAATATTTCAGACACTGGTGTTTTAACGTTATCTTACGACAATCTGTTCCTCGTTAAAGTGTAATTCAGTACACGGTCTACCAATGGTTTTATAATAATCAATGCGCTTGTCAGAAATAACAACGTCTACTGAGTTATTATAAGCCGACTACATTCCTTGCTGACCAAAAATAGTCACATGGGTGTAATAGGATTGTTCGACCGCTAGAAATTATGTCCTTTAACGATACCTTTAAGAGGAAAGTAATTAGGTATAGGTATATATGTATATATAATGAACGAAAGAACAACAGTGTTTTTGTTGGTTAATAATGACACGTGTGTGATAAGAAACTCCTACGGTTTAAAGTATTTAAGTGATTGAATTGTGATGAATATAGTATTTTTTATGTATCGCGACGGACTTGGCGTATGAGTGTGTAAGGATAATAAGGAAGGATTAGGATATTGGTGGCCGCGGCGGACTGATAACAGCTACCCGACTTTGGCGTCCACACAATAAGGAAAGGAAGGTTGAATGAGAGATGTAAGAAGACAACTGCGCTTCGCTGCGCCGTAGGCTGGGTTAAATAGTGCGTTTTTGTGTCGGTTAAGTTCGTGTCGAGTCGTGTGTCCGACCACTTCTTTAATGAACTTATTGTTATGTAAATGTTACGCCTCTCATGAGTATGTACGCTATCTATTAGAGTATTTAAAGTTTATTGAAATTATTCAAAGAGGTTCTATATCACACTACGCGCGTTGTATATTGAATAATAATAACATGATAGTTATATAAAAATGTCACATATAGTATAAATTTGAATGTATAACATGTTATTACAAAATGATAGTTTAATAAATATAGTTAAAACTTAAACATATGATTTATGTTACTACAC
>NW_026096109.1:0-16474 GCF_023614345.1 Adelges cooleyi | reverse complement strand
TTTTTAAATAATCATTGATGACTTGTAGTGGTTAAACTACACTTAGTGCAAAATTAAATCTTTAAATAATTACACAAAATAGTAAATATTATAATTATGTATTAAACTGCACATAAATTGCGAAAGAATTTTAAAATTTAAAGATGAGATGTTTTCGCTTTTTTTTTTTTTCCAAGTCCTAGGTTAAAAAGTTGTGTACTTCGCGGGTATTCGAAATGTATGAATACCGGTGAACGTTACTTAAATCTTGATTATCGTTGCCACAGAGTTGGCAAAAGAAAACTAAACCCAAAAAAACATGGCGAATTTTTTTTCAAGTCTAGAAAATATGTGAATGTATCCAAAAATTTTTAAGTTTTATCCGCGCGGTCATCAGTAGAAATAACCAGCGTTTTGCATTAGTTCTGCCGTAATTTGCAGTAACGCTGAATTATCGATATTGTTGAATCACCGACTTGTTGTCGTCACGTGATGCACTTCTGGATGGCCCATCCGGTTTTGGACCGCGGATTAATATATTATTACCAATATTATTATGGTTATTCGAGTGCGTTGCAATAATTAAATTAGCCTCGCCGCCGAGTCCGGTGCAAACTGTTACTGTTCAACGCGTGGTCATCAATACGGGGTTAAGTGAATTTCAGTGTACACTGTCTACGGGTCGACCCGTGACAGTGTGTCAAACGCCTAATTGACAGGAGTGTATACTAAACCCCAGGCCCGGAGTTAATTTTGTCCACTGCGGCAAGGACATTGATTATTTTCCGTCCCCCCCCCCCCCATATAAGTCTTTGCGTTATTTTTGTTGTTTTTACGGAGGAGCACTCTGTGTTGGTTTTTTCCTGGCTTTTACACGACCGGCAATAACAATCAAACAAAATGAATGTCCCATGATCTCCGCCCCGGGTTTATATTACTGTTCCCCAGAGAATCCGACCGTGTAGACGGCGCCGGCAACTTTTACCAAGGGTTCAATTATATTATCTCCGCAAAACTGTTTAACCCCTTCGCCCGGCCGACGCGAGTACTCTGCGAACCGTTCGATTTTTAATTATTTTGTTATTCTCCAAAACGTATCCCGATGGAGGCCGAGTAAAATTATGTTATACTTATGTGTAGGCGTGTGGCCAAATGTAAATAGTCAAGACAATGTGCACATCGTAACTAGATTAAGTAAAATTGCGAGCCGCCACGCGAAGAGGAAAACGGGATTTTTATAACTCCACGTCTGGCAGGAAGTAGTGTGTAAACAGTTCCCTCTCAGGTTAGCGGGTACTTGGAAAAAAAAACCATGTAGCCAACATTTTTTTTTTTTTTACCATGAATTAATTATAAAAGTAATACCTTGTTTTGACGCTAAACAAATAAGTATAAAAGAGCACTACAAATCCACAACGCTAATTAAACATCCAATTGTCTTATGGTAGACCTAAATTTAAACATTTCGGAGGAGCACAGTTTTGTTTTAACACCTGAATTTACGTGGCCTACAAAAGCACACATCATTTTATTTGTATATTTCCATAACTTAAAAAAAGCACACTCCGTCTCGGTGGTTATCAGCATATTGTTTTCATTACTCGACACAATAATTTTAAAATCTATTTTCTTTTATTTAATTTGAAAATTAGTTTATACTCTGTAGTTAGATACCGAATTACGAAGATAATCAACATGTTGTCAATCGAATCCGTTGTATGATGACAAATAATTCAACAATGAAATTCCAAAAGTAAATGTCAGTTACAAAATATTACTCAAACTTGACTCGACATTAATTGTGCTTTGAAAAATAATTATTTTAGCTAAAACTATTTTCTATTAAAAATCAATACAATGTCTATGGCGTAGTGCACTGCGATATCGATGTTCATGTAGTACATGTACTTTTATGGGCTCTATTTGCACGCAAGTTTTTAGCGATTTTTGCTCTTGCGGGCAGAGCTCGAAAATTCCAGGGTTGTGGGGTTGTTAAGCGCAGGAACCCACGGACCTGTTTATGAACCTCGAAAAGCACCGGGGCGACCGACCGGACTGTATTTTTTTATTTTACTCCGAGTATGTGTACTATTGTGTACAGTATATATATTATTATAAAGCGTTTTGATATATGCGGTAGTCCGGAAAGGTGATTACAGTCGGTTATCATGCGGGTCGTCTGTAGCAATTATTTCCAGTACACACACCGGCGGTAACAATGCCACAATATTATTTCCCAGTTGACGTTCCGCAGGAGCAACAGCAGCAAGCAACAGTATATTGACGGGGCGCACGAGCACAATAACATAGCAGGTAATGTACATCATACACAGAAGGGTCACCAACATTAAGACGCGCTTTCTTTTTCATTTTTTTTTTTTCGTCATAATAAACAACGTACAGGTACGCAGGTACACGGTATACCTGCGTATAATTAATATTGTAAAATAATATAATGTCAGAACCATAACAGCTTTCCATTAGAGTTACGCAAAGACGTCGCACGAACGAGACAATCGCGGGAAATACAATTCCAACAATAATGTTTGATAATTATGTGGGCATTACATTAAAAAAAAAAAAAAAACGAACTCAACAAGTGGATGATATTGTATTCACCTGAAAGAATACTGCGGTTCGACTCGCCGGTTGAGCTGACTGATACGTCGTCATCGTCGTCGTCGTCGTCCATACACTCTTCTTCCTCTTCGTCTTCGTCCCCTTCGTCTTCGTCGCTTTTCGACCCCACGGATCCTAAAAATAAAAAACATACGGTAATTTATAAATCGCCGCAAAAGTAACCCGACTATTTTGCGCATAATAATAAGATAAAAAAAAAAAATACTCCTACATTAAATGATGATATCATTGGGCACGTGACTGAAGTATAGTAGTTGTGATCACGTCAAAATATGGAATTAAGGCGTGAAGGTGATAAGGATGGGCATGGTCCACTAAACTCTAATAGTTGAGCAACAGTAGCAGAGTGAGCAGACAATATAATAAATTATATGAAATCAATGACGAGTAAGGTTTCAACTATGAGCGAAGCTGACAATACGAAGGTGTTGTTGGCATTAATTAAAAAAAGTAATACACAGCTAAGCTTTAACCAGAGGCGGATACAAGGGAAGTAATGGAGGCCGAAGCCCTCTCTTATGTAATTTAATTGTATGCAATAAAAGAGTATTTTTATGTTTACTTTTTATAATATTTTTTTATTAGAATATGTATTTTTATTGCTATGTAAACGTCAACTCTATGACTATTTTATGACTTTTTTTTTAGCCCTCTCCTAGTCCTTTTTCATTCTTAGACTTGTCCTTGGCTTTAACTATACATTTGGCAACACATATTTCGGTAACAACATTAACATGGATATGTTTTTGGGCTGGATACAAGAAATATTATGTCGCCATTTTCGTGTAACAATGTTTAAAAATATTTGAAAAACCGAGAGATAAGAGATTAGATATAAGTGATAAAAGATAAGAGATTAGAGATAACAGATAAGTGATAACAGATCAAATATCTATGGTTTTTTACAATAAAATATTGTATTCTTCTTAAACAAAACCCCAACTTTATAGATTATTTAAAAAATAATACTAAACGTATTTAGAGACATTCCAAGACCAGATTTATATTCAAATAAAATTTTTAAAAAACATACGTGTTTAGGTTCTTGTTCCCCCCCGAAAACAAATCGCACAGTGTGATATTAATACGTTAATATACTCAGCTAACGTTTTGCTAAATAACTGACATTCATAAGCAAAATTAATAATACTCATATTAGCGAATCTAATATCATTGACCAAGGGCATCGCAACCACCATAATATTGTGTGTATAATAACGACAATGACTATGTGTTTATATATGATGATGATCAAAACACGCTATCAGTTAATTATTGCTTGTATAATATAACGCAAAATCGCGTTATTACTACCGCTATTATATAAGTCTCTGGGTATAATACCGTATTCGTTGTACACAAGTTATAAATTGTCAGCATTCCCGTTGGACTTATCAATTAAACGGCTGTTCGAACCCGGTTATTAGTATATACTTACTCTCTCCCCTCTCGCCAGCGATCTAACCCATCCGGCCGCGGCCACTATTAGTCCCTGGACAATATCCTCGGTAAGGTCGGTGGTGCGTTGATATCCCGGAGAGGATATAACCCCATCGCACATAATCCAAACAAATATTACACATAACCGCGCACTGACCGTCGGGGTCAGCAAAGAACGTTTAATGTCGCATGTAAACGCATAACGGCACACATATAATTTTATAAAAAAAAAAAAAAAAAAGAGTTAAAAAATACTGTACCGACGAGTTTTGAAAAGGCCACTCAGCCAGGAATCCGGTAATTGCATACCAAACGGTACACTTTTCTCACATAACGTGATCTGCGTTTACATTCGAATTCGAACTTACTGACTAGACAAACTTATTGTACTAAGTTTTCTCCATCGCCGAGTAACGACGCAAGATATCTCACAAAATCATTTCGGAAAATCCGAATTAATTCACCATCGAATTTGCCGGCTCATCAAACAAGACAGACTTTCCACGACCAAGAGTCAAGAGATAACCAAATATATACATTTTATCCTGCACAAACGTATAATATCCAATTATCGTTGTACTCAGTGTTCGCTAAAACAAAGCATTACCGGCTTAAATCGTTCTCGGAATAACTATACCCACAATTTTAAGCCTATCAGTAGGTTTTAGCGTTGATCGAAAGACCAACGCTAAACCTACTCATAATAAACACCGCTAGAGGTGATATGAATTTGTGTTGTAACCGATAACCGCAGAGAAGTATTGAACAAATACTAAACATTGTCTAGTAAACAGGACAAAATGGCATAAAGCAACAGAATTTGTTTGAAATGAAATAATTATAGCGAAAAAAGTTTCGAATATAGTCTTTATTTCATAAAACACTACATAAATAATGTAAAATAAACTTGTGTAAACAAATAAATCAATATCCGGTCGATAACCAGTTTAAAAAAAAATACTGATATAGCATTAAACTGTATGAGAGGTTTAAATAAAAGGCAACTAAATTTTAACTCTCACAAACAACGACTTACTTAATTTAAAAAACCAAATAGTAAATGTTGCACTTCTCGTTCGGCGTATTTCCGAGTATTAGCTGATTTCGAGAAAGAGCGTGCCTTAACAATCTTCAACCACCGTCAAAAAGCACCAATTAGATATACTCCTGAACGTTAGAGACAAAGTTGACAGTTGTATTAAGAAATTGTACCACAGAACTTGCCAAAACCATTATTTTAAAACTAATACTCAGAAAGGTTATGCAAAATAATATACAAACATGTGTAGTATGAAGTTAGTATACTTTTTTAAAGTTTTTTCTTTTATCGACCAGAGAGAGTAGCTGTTACTCATATTATTTATCCCCATGGTAAGTCTACTAATTCGTATACTTTATAAAAATCTGGAAGTGTTTTCAACGAAGTCCTTGGGGAGAATGTACGGACCGTAAAGGATCAGTTAAGGAGAGTACGAAAAAAAGGACTAATTTAGAATTAGAAGACCTATGCGGAGAAGCGAGTATAGTCGGAACCTTAAAAAGCAGTAGTACAGGATGGACCGGACACGTGTAGAGTTAAAAAGGTCTAATTGGAAGGTAACAAGATGTAGGCCGAACACAAAGAGCCCCAGAGAACGTTCTGGGCAAAGGTGAGTATAGACGGGGTGCACGAATATCAAAGGTCGCTGGGAGTAGGAAAGCATCGGGCGTAAAAGGAAGGAAAAGGCCCTAATTTTTTAGTGCTGAATCTGCTCTATCCTTTGGGTTTCTAATTGAAGATCTACAATAGATACAAGTCCTGTGTTAACCACAGTTATAAAGTTCCTTTTTTGTTGTACTCATTTAAACTTGCAGTTGCAAGAGAATTATTGTAAGTAAAAATTGAACAATCGGTTTTGACATCTCGATACACCCGCCGGCACGGTGTACACGTAGGGATAGGTACTATACAATATACTTTATACAATACAGGACTCGGCCAATACTTGTCGCGTCATCACTCGCTCGCGCTACACGTCTTATGGTCCGCCATAAAACTTCCGGCAAACCTAATACACGCCGGCGATATTTTACGGTATAGATAAATTACATTTCTAGCACAAGGTATACACTTGTGAAGGTGTACCCGTACATAAACCCATCCCCCACCCCCACCCCCCCGACCGAGTATGAGAGCCGGCGGTTAGCGGACGGGTGGTTACAGGGGAAAGAAGTGCTCCCGGGAGTAGTTTTAAAATGCAAACTTGCCGGCGTCCCCGGAGACGTTCGACGCCTTCGGGCGTTCTGCCGGTAAACAAAAGCCATGTGCACGCGAGATAACAACAATATAACGCCGACGGGGAGGTTAGGGGGAGGTTAGGGGAGTGTGGGTGGGGTGGTAGAGCGACGAGTGGGTAGAAGTATTTATATATATATACACGCGGGCGCCGAGCCGTCGAGGCGGAGGGGAGGGAAGGGGTACCGCTGGGAGGCGACAGTATGATGTGCGCCCCCCACGCACACAAACGCACTGCATTACACGCATACTATATACCTAGCTCCGTGTGTGTATATACCACGGTATCCCCTGTAGACTAATATGTCAGCGCGGTAGCGTTTTCCGAAGGTTACCTCTGCGGGAACGGCACCCCGGAGGCCGTTCGTCGCCGTTGCGGTCTATATATGATCGTCGGAATAATAATAATAATAATAGTATTATTATTATACATACATTTTTGTACTCTCCTACCGCTCTCCGATCGGCGGGTCGGCTCGGCGTTTTTTCTTTTACTTTCGACGAAACGCTTTCCGCAGGGGCGCAGGTAGGCAACACATCCGTGCAGTCCACACGCGGTTTTCGCGGTCCGTTTAAGTACTGCGCGCGCGAAGACCTCTTTTTCGGACCGAGTGGTATTTAAAACGTGAACCCCGTGCAAAATCTACGACCGTAGGCCGCGTGTGCGTGTGTGTGTGTGTGTGTAGAATATACACAGGCCGCTGACGGTGGCGGGCGGCGGACGCAGAAGAACTCATCAATTCTGCCGGTGGTTTTGCGCGGCACAAACTGACGGCGGAGGTGCGGCGGCGGACGCCGAGGCAGGGGACGACGGTTGGCGAGGAGAAGCAGAGCGCGAGCGTTACTCTGGGGAAATTGCTGCGCCTCGCTAAGCCACTCTGATGGAGTTGCCGGCAATCCCAGGTGGCCGGCGGCCTCTCGGCTTATCTACCCCGCCCTCCCGCCCACGCGAGAGCGCTTTCCAACCTCCGAATTCGCACGCCGGCCGAACGCAAAACCCCTCGAGTTCCCCCCCGCCCCCCGTGCCCGCGTTCTTGCCGCCGCGTATGCCCAGACCGACGTCACAGGTGGGTGGGGGGGGCGGAGGACGGGTGGAGAGGAAATCCGCCGGCGAAGCTTTTTTCAGACTCCGGCAGACACGAGGAAGAGTGTGCGTAAAATAATATACCGGATGATCCGCCAACAGCTGCGAGTCGGTTTTTCAGTGTCCCAAACCTAACCCGGGATTACCACCAAACCGGCCGGTACACCGAACGGCCGGCACACGTACCTATACGTCGTAATGCTGGGCGCGTGTGCGGTTGAATTGTAATTCGAACATAACAATTGAAATCGGCACACGTGCGCTATAACGTTATAACGCGAGACATTCCGAAAATAGTAATAATAATGTTTGTAAAGCCCAAATGGCTTCTGCCGACCGACGAATTGCAGCGGTCCAATACCTAACCGTACAGCTCATACGGTTAGGTCGGATTTACATTTACCAGCAACTCGTCACGCACAACACGCAGTGTTGTTATGCACATAATACCGAATTGCTAAAACCCAATTGCGGTTTGTAGTATAGGTAGGCAGCATACCCGTATCACACGATACAGTTCAAAAAAAAATCCCAGTTCAACGTTGACGTTTTGTATTCGACATAATTTTTTTGTCTTAATCGACGCAAGCAAACGGAGGTTAAACTCGGTTAAATAAAATGTAGGTTAACATCATACTATTACCATGGTTACGATTCGATTGATTATGATAACAAAACGTGTAGTCTTAATTTGTAATTACTGATTATTGTTTAATATAAACGAGATTAAAAAATGTTTATCGCTTATGGAACACAGCAATCAGTTACGGCCAACTATGTTTTATAGATTTAACATTAGCCGCCAATGAAGAACAGTCAACGCTGCCTCAGAGTAGAACAACATATTACACAATTATTGTTCATAAAATAGATATTGGAGTGATCGCATTGGGTAAGAAGGAAAAAATAACGCAGTTACCGATTAAGGCAATTTAATCAGAATGATGAATAAAAGTGGATTTATAAACTACACGTGGCAGATCGCAAAAACAAAATGCAATACATGCTATATTTTAATCAAAATCGTTTCAGCAGTCTTAACGGTTAAATATTTGTGTGCAGTCAAAATACTTTGAGAAAACTTTTAGTACACTAAACTGAACACAAATTATGTTGTGGTTATAGAAATAGTATTTTACAACTCTCAAATAAATTATCCAATGACTATAAAATGACTAACTCGCTCCAAAGATCTGATGTAACTTTAACAAGCAAATTCCGGTAGTTACCCAAGCTGGAATATTTTTTGTAAATCGTTGACTATTCGATTACAATTTAATCCCTAACAAAACAATGATACGTAACACAACAATTTTCGGGGAGTAGTTTTTTGTACTTTCTGTAAATTGTTAGACTTATGGTAAACGATAATATACACACTATTATTATAAATAAAATTTCAAAAATATGTTGTTAAGTATATTTTCGAGAAAGAAGCCTATTTTTTTATTCTATTACTATTAAGATGATCCGTTTTACGTAAGAAATGGAATTTTTTTCTTTTTAAAAACATTATGAATTATATGTATGTAATTTCCAGAGCGCAGATCAATTTTGAAAATTATAAATGGTAACGTTTAAATTCATTTTTTATAATAAGAATAATTTGCTGAACATTTTGACAGATCATGTAGCGAGTTTGATAAATAACTACATTTGATGTTGTTAAAGTTTTAAATCTCTATTTTAATAATTATTCGAAGCTGGTGTTCGGCCAGTCAATATTTTTAGTTGACTGTTATTGTTTTTAACAAGTTAACAAAACATATCCGTATAAGCGTTTTAGTCGCAAAAATTCAGAGTTCCAGGCCGAGTGAGTCGAATGGTATAACGTCGCGTCGACGGTGCGGCGGTGGGATATATGCAATTAATCAGGCGCTGAAAGCGGGCACACGGTGGAGCACCCCGGGGGGATACCATCGTTCGCATACCTAATATTGACTCGTTTGCCGCTGAAAGGGTGTACCGGAGAAAAAGAGAAAACGCGTGCAAGAAAAACTCTGATTAGTCGGCAAACCCCCAAGAGGACCATAACCCCCTGCCGCACATAAAAGGTACGCAGGTATGTAAGTTCCCGGCCAGACGCCCCGCCGCCGCCGCCGCCCTGTTTTCTCCTTATCTGTTGGCGCTGTAATTGAAACGGGGCTGCCCGTGCACGTGCCATCCGTTCGTCCTCGCTATCTGTTTAAAATACACCCCCCCCCCCCGCCCACCTCCTCCCCCCCCCGCCCACAGCCGACACGGCCGTCTGTCTGCGGCCCGGACCTAAAAGGATCAATCTCGCTTTTTGGCGA
The DNA here is from genome assembly GCF_023614345.1 of Adelges cooleyi. Lineage (NCBI taxonomy): Eukaryota > Metazoa > Arthropoda > Insecta > Hemiptera > Adelgidae > Adelges > Adelges cooleyi. The sequence goes on along the minus strand of NW_026096109.1, from coordinate 6,762 downwards.
AAACGATACTCGCCGAGGCCCTAACGTGTGTTATTGAGTTTGGTCAGGTCACAGAAGATTTTTTGATTTATTTTTTACAAGCGAGAAAAAGTAAAATTGTCCTTTTTAGACGCATGCCACATAACGCGCCTAATTTTATTATTCATTCGTCTAAGGTAATAAATGTATATTTTAGCTGCTACGCTAAAAGATAACATTGCCAATTTTGAGTGAAAGTACAATCGTGGTCTTTTATTGCTTGGAAAATTCGCTCAGGTACTGAAATATCGATCACGCAATTATAGAAGTGTTTTTTTTTTTTTTTAAAGCGATTTCATATTATTAAAATTTTAGAAAAAATCGGTGTTTAAAACGTTATTTAATTTTATGCTTAAACCGTTATCTTAAAAAAAAAAATTCCTAATATATTTGGTCAAAACATAAATTGAAATTTATCGTGTATACTATTAATATCTAAATGAAAAAAATGCACTTATATACACGGAAGGGCTTAAAATACTTTGTTAAGAAAATATGATTACCTTTTAGTCTTTTAATCGGTTATGATTAATAATCTATGATTTATAGGTTACAACATTTCGTTATACTTACAAAGCCGTTTATTTATTATCAGCGTTTTTGTATTTTTAATAAAAATGTAGTAGTACAATAAATCTTAAAAAAATAAATATATTATGTTAAAACTTTCAACTCAATCATGTTAATGCCCTTAGCCTTTATACTAAGTATTTACTTACTGCTTAGTATTCATAGTACTGATTTTTTTAATACTTTTCTTTTTTAGAGACACACTGGTTTATGTTACTAGTATTTTACAATATTCAACTTTGTATTTTTTTAAGAAAAACTTCAGTTCAATTTTAAGATCAACTTTTAACACTTAAAAAGTTCATTAAATACATAGGTACGTCCCCATTTTGGTTTCAACAGGTGACAGAGCTTTGGAAAATACTAAAAACGGTAAATACCTAGTAATTTGTAGTATTGTAAAATAACATAAACAAAAAAGTTCTGAAAAAGAGAAACTACGAAATTGTAATTACTTCAAGAAAAACTTAGTGGTTAACCCTAAACGAATCACTCTGTTGTCGAATCTAATTTTGCAATTTGTTAGACATACAAGCCAGTTACGCTGTCACTGCCAAGAAGACACACTTGTACCAATAACAAATCTGTTCAAAAAGCATAATATGCCGGGTTGCGTGGGACGTTTGTTAAAATTTAAATGAATAACCATACGTTTGGCGATTCCTTGAACATCACAAGGCTCGTGATCGGTCATTAAAAATTTTTTTTTCATCTGCAACGGTGTATTATTATGCAGTATAGTAATAACTCTGTTGTATCTCTATCTTCAGATTTAACACAAAAAAAAAACCGAACGGTTTTTCTATTTTCGGTTCGCTCCCGTCAAATGTTTGGTAATCACTCCAAAACAAATGGGGTTTTTTTTTTTACAAGGTTCTTGTTTTCGACTCTACTCTCGTCTCGGTACGTTCAAAACTCAGTGTGTACATGTGCAACTTAAAACCGACATGCCACTACTACTACGGATGCAAACCAACAAACGAGAGGGGCGGAGAGGGGAATAGGGAGAGTTTACACAGCGCGCACCGAAAAAGAATACAACTGTTCCCACTGGCGTAATGAAAACCGTACGGACCCCGCTGAAATGCCGTATGAAAAGCGGCCAATTTAGTCGAACAGCAGCCGCGTTGTCGCCGGTTACCTTTGCGGCGCGGACGGGGTGTGTGTGTGTGTGTGTGGCTGGGGGGGTGAGGTGGTTGGAAATTGCAAAAAGGGTTTCTTGCACCTCGTTTCTTCGTTACGGCCGTCCCGCGGGAATCGCGAAAATCCCACTGGCACCTGCGGGAGAACGAATCGAAAACCCCGGGATTTTATACAGACACACATACACACACACACAATATTGCTACACCGGCTACATAGTAACGGCAGAAACAAAAGTGTGCACCGGTAAATCGATTCGGTTATGATTTCCGGCGAGTTTTCCCAACATCTATCGACACACACACACACACGTGCACTGTGTGTGTGTGTGCATAATAATAATATGACGTGTAAAACGGAAACTGTTTTGTTTACCCGAAGAAGATAACGTCGGTGCGGCGAGGTCCTCGTCGGCAATCATTTCGTCCGCGTCGGGATTTCCATCTGAAAAACAACAAAAATATACACCGTTGTAGTAAGTGGTCATGGGTTTGTCTAAATTTCGGTCCCTCCCCTTGCCCCACGCATACGCTCAAGTTCTGCATGCCCGAGAAGAAAGAGGCCAGTATCCTGGAGCAAGCGGGTTATTGATTTGTATTGACTTCGTTGCGGGTTAATATTCGTTGAATTTTTAGTCCAATTCACATAGTGCATTCGGTACATTAAACTTGGCGTTACTCCGTCGTATTCGAACAAATCAAAAACAGTTTTAGAATTAAAAATATATATATTTTTTCATAACTAACAAATTGTTCTTCCGAAACGTCGCCAAAGCCAATTTGTAAATTTAGGTATGACCGTGTAAATATTTCGAACGAACCCTATACAAACTATTTTTAATTTTAAGATATCAAAATGATCACTATAACTACATGGCAATTGACTACTGTCCATCTAGAAACAATTAAAGAGTTTTTATTCGAGTGCACTGAACTACAGTAAACATGGTGAGTGCATGCCCTTTTAAGATGTCCGTCAATGGAACATTTAATACCACTTTTTTTGTAAGTATAGGAAAAAGTATTTACGGTAGGTGTGATTGCAATTTTCTACCCTATCCTATTCAACCTCTATTAACAACGCGTGGACACACGAGTTTTCGGTAGTACCGCGGTAGGAGAGGGGTGATATAATACAAAGAATCGGATAAAATTAAACCGAGAAAAAAAAAAACAGTGCTTTAAACCATAATTAACCGGATGTCGTTGAAAAAAAATTGCATCGCCGGTATTTATTAATACCAAAATGGAAAGGAGGTCACGACACTGTATTATATTGAACTTAACACAAGTGTAATATTATACTTCAATTGTCACACGCCTGTAGTGCACAATTGTGTCACTTAGTTTTTTTCAACCAATTTCCATACGCTTTGGCCTATATTACACTCCGGCAGCAGGAAAGGTACGAGTGTATCCTGTAGTTTAAAAAATGTTACTGGAAAAACAAACAAGACAAATTAAAAACGAATCTATGGCTTCCGAAAAAGCGTTCGTAATGCGAAACACGGAAAAGGATGTCGAAGGATGTCTCATTCATATACAGTTTCGTGCAAACATCAAACGTACACCCTTCAAAACTTCTTAATATATGTATATTGTTAGCTAAGTACGAGCACATTACGATTGATAATAAAAATGTTGTTTTTGGAGCTGAAAACAAAAATTACCTATACAGTGTTTACTATGAAAAATAGAAGAAATCGAAACAAAATATTGTCAGTAACAAAAACAATCCAGTAGACGTTGACATAAACAGAGTATAAATTGAGCATGTACAACATTTCATTGTACAATTATTTATGTTAATCGGACATAAATAGTAAGTACTAAGGTCTGAGTAGTATGGCTAAGGGGAAAAGGCCACTGCAAAGCAAAATACAATTATCGAAAGTTTTTTGGGGAATTCTGGCGTGTAAATTGGACTGAAGATATATTTTTTTATTGAAAAGAAACAAAAACATTATTCAACACAATGTCGCGACCTGTATATTTTGTGTTGAATTTTTGTATATTTTTTGGTACGTACAAGATCTTAAGTCTTAATATGCTGTGCCCAAAAACAGGAACAATTAAGTAAAGAAAATAAATAATTCCAACCCCCAAGGGGAGAAAGCGATCTCTGAGAGTATCTCATCGAAACTAAACTAAGCTAATGACTTTCATTAACTTAGATTGGTTTAAGAATGATGTATTTGATTTTTTGTAATATTTTTGTCTCGCGATAAAACTAATGGCCAGATTTTTCATACAGCAAGTCTATCGTACAGAAATCGTACACGAAATTTACTTCTTAAGACAAAAAAAGTTGAAAAAGTTGACCCCTTTCCCTTCAAAATCGAGCATAACAGAATTTATTTCTGAGCTTAAGCCTAAGTTATTTTTAATGGCGAGAATCCCCCCCCCCCCCCAAACGTGATTATCAACACTTTTATCGTGTTCAATAGACAAAAACCTTCAAAAAAAACTTTAGAATTAAAATCAGTTCTACTTTTATTTTTATTTCAACAAATCTCTCGCCGAAAAATAAAAAAGCGCTAATTTTGAATTGTAAGGTTTTTACTATCCCAAGCCCCCCCTCCCACCCCCCTGACATCCGCCAGTGAGTATGATGTTCGAGATAATGGTTTACCGGACGGCGACAGTGCGCCTGCGCAGAAAGTTTAATCTTGCATTATTTCCGTCTGTCACACACGTGCCAGGGTTTTCGCTCGAAGGTTGCCCAATAAGACGAATGCTCCACCTGACCGGGTTTCTCTCTGCGCCCTGTAACGCCGCTATATATATATATATTTACACTGTATACATATATATATAAATCCCAGGGGGACCGAGACGCTCGAGAGACAGCTGGTCCCCGCAGTTATACGAGAGAGAGATGCCGCTCTCCCGGCGCGTACCCCCAGAGACCGGCACGACGGGAACAGCCGTACGACTCTGGACGGAAAAGTTTGTTGCCACCGCCGCGCCATGGCCCGCGCCACCACCCTTTGCACGGGGTTTACTCGCCTCGCCGTCAACAGAGTGTAGGACCGCGTGCACGGACGGCAGGGGAGGGTTGCCGGCACGCGGAGCGTATACCGGCGGGAAAACTGAGCCGGCAACGCCGCGTCCCCAGAGACCTGACCGTGCCCGTTGGATTTCCCATTGCGTTACAATGAGAACTCATTTTGACCGATGCCCCTACTGCCGCCGCCGCCGGCCGACTCGTATACATCAAAGTAATAATTATTGGATCGCCAATCGTCAGGTATTGACGCAGACCGCAATAAAGAATTAATTGATTCCCATCACCGCGCCTAGGTACAATATGATCCGGCTCGTGACCAGATTCCGAACTGCTTGCGCGAAACTTGGTTTAACGGCCAAGTAATGGAAAAAAACCAAGTTTGACCTGTGAGCACCTCACAGCGCATAAGCGAGACTTCTCTGTCGCTGGTCGAAACGTTACAGTTGTTAATATGCAACTAAAGTTGGTCAAGGATGGGAACCAGTAATTGTATAGGAGAATAATGACAAATTATTGTTTTAATAAATGACACAGTACGTCGAATGGTTTTGTAGTTTACTTAGTATTTCTGGCAACTCAGTCACCCGTTACCTATTGTTTTTGCTCGGTGTAGGATTGGGATTGGTCGGTAGACGTGGGGTCGTAGCATGGACCGCCGCCGCTTAAAGCCCCAGCTTAACCTCAGGTGTCGAGGGCCAACTGAGGTGACCAGTGACCTCGCACCATACCCCCTAAGTAGGAAAATGTTATGAAGTTTATATGTGTGTGTGTGTGTGTGTAGGGATTAAGTAAGATTTCTGGAGCCGTCTACGATATAAACACTTTAGTTGACTAGTAGTGTTCGGCTGCATAAATTGCATTAGGAACGCCAAAATGCTGTAGGTAAAAGACCTTCGGGAAGACCAAGAATGCGCTGGGAAGATGTCATAAAAAAGGATGTCGAACAGATGATGGGAGGTGGTTCCAGTTGGAGAAATCTAGCGTCGGACAGAGAAGGACGGAAGCTTGGTTGCGAGACGGGATGGTCTTAAAGGCCCAATGAACCCAAGAAGATATCATATAATATCTTACCTTTAATCACAAGAATCCGACTTGGATAAAAAAAAGTATAATGACAGCGTGTATCACTGCCATAAGAGGTAAATAGATAACAAAGGTACCGCGCCGAAAATCGTGTTTTCAGATAATATATATATATTATAATCTTATATCGTTAATTACTTTATTTTTCCTCTCCGACCGTTTTTTATACCTACTTGTATTTTTCCCCTCTAAACGGGGAAATCCCCGACAACGAGCGTCACCGTGTTCGTGTAACACGTTTGCTTAAAGTGGGAAAAAATTACAGGGGGGACTAATGTCTCCATATAGTTTTAAGCGTTCCATATTATATAATTTTATGAATAATGTCTAATGCATATAGTATATGTAATATAGAAACAGTGCTTGTGTAACATACTCATCCCACTTTTATCCCTGAATAATGTTCAAATTTGTAATTTATTTCATAATAAATTTAAACCACAAATAATACAACATTTTTTAAGAATAACTCGTGTTTTATACAAATTTAACATTTTGAAAGAGAATTATTTTTTCTTATAATATTGAGTTGTAAGTAGTGGTTGTCTTTTAAGAAAACTAAAAAAATCACCCAGACAAAAAATATATACATCATAAAAATGTAGTGTTTTTAGTGCTTTAAATTGTACAAGAAAAAAATCAAATTCTACGCATGGTGGGGTGAGCATGCTTAAAAGAATCACACATTCACACTTTACCTATATGTATATATATATATACATATGTTATCACTTATGGGCTAACCGTATACCTATTTATCACAGTATAGCCATTTACAAACAACTAATAAAATCAATTATTTTTACACATATATTGAAATAGTCCATAATTTTTATTAAATACATTTGATAAAAGTAAAGTAACAATTGATAAAAAAAAAAAAACCAAAATTTAATCACAACGGAATTCTGAATTATATTGACTAATGTTTGGTTAAAA
>NW_026096108.1:0-17435 GCF_023614345.1 Adelges cooleyi | reverse complement strand
TGACTCGACATATCACATCAATCTAAAATGAAAACTATTTCTGTAGCATTAAAAACATAAAGTTTGGTGATTGTGTTTTGAATTATAGTATAGATAATTCAACAAAACTTGTGAATTACAACAATTATTATAACATTGTGTATATACTAAGTACACTATATTAATAAATTATTTACGATCGTTAACTTAAACTTAATTAATTAATGCTTAGTTACGGTCTTAATGATTAAATGAATAAAAAAGTTAATTAAACGATCCAGTTAACAAGTTTTAAAAGTTGATAGCGCAATACGTTTTCCTTTTTTTTTATAGCTTTATCCAAAATGACAAAATGCCCTAATAGTAAAATATTTTTTAATTTTTTAAACTAATTTTTTTGTTCCAATTTGTATTTATTATTTTAATGTCACAATATACAATTAAATACTTTTATTGAAGTCGGCTACAAATTTTACGTGACTTGACATAATTTAAATAACATTTTACTTAGGATAATTATTTAAAAAGGTATCTGTATAACATTGAATTATAATTATTTTCACAGTGTTTTCAAATTTAAAAGAACAATGACGATTAAACAGTAGAAAAAATATGCAAAGCCATCAACATGCGAGGTTTACATATGGGTAATCAAATCCAATATAACAAAATATATATAGGATCGTAGTGCACTTTTTGGAATAAATAAATAGCGTTTTTTAATACTTACCATTTTTCAATTGAGCTTTCGCTCGGGATCCACAGGCATTAATGGATTAAAGGATTTACCATAACACCGACAATAGTCATTGTTGGAAGATTCGCATACTCCTCGAACGTTTGCGAACGACCCACCGTACTGGCCACGGCATAGACCCCAACAATCATCCGGGTTACAATAAGCATTCACGCCGTTGAAAGCGAACGTCAAAAAAAAAAAACATACCAAAACCGCGTACTTAGAATTCATGGCGACGGAACGGTGTGAGAAACGACTTTACAATATTAATACTTGTATTTGCTTCGAATGACTTGCCGGCCGTACCCACGCCCATTTATATTGCGCAGGTTTCTGCCGAGTTATGGATAATATACTCATAGAAACAAGGTGACCTCAGTAACCGTATAGGACGTGCAATCAGTCGGTTTATCTGTCTCGGAGTGCTGACAAATGCCTACGCATTTAATTAACGTTAAAGTGTACAGCTACAAAGTTCGAAAAAACATCAAGCTTTTGGTTTTGTACTTATTTGCCTCAACCGAACATGCAAATTTTCAATACATTTGAAATGGGTTTTTAATTCGCAATAAATAATATGATAGATCTAATGATGATGACGATGATACAAATTCTGATTTCTAAGTCCATTTGCATAAAACGGATTTAAAATATGATAAAAAAAATAAATTGCCAATAAATCAATAGCTTTGTTTAAAAAACTATTGAACGCAAATATAAAATGTATGAAGTTTAAAAACAAATTGATTGAGTTAATTCCGAATGCTTACTAAAAATTCTTTTTAGGTCGTGTTTAGAATTTTGTGAATAGTAGCCAATAGTTGACGATTATTATTCTACTCTTTTGCCCAAAACATTGTCTTTTCTATACGTACGGTTATAACAAAAGATTTTAAATACTCTGAAATACTTATAAAAAATAACTATTAAAATTTTATTAAAGGCACAACATTTTTAGATGTCTATACTATACGTTTTTATTTAATATGTTACGTACAAACAGTGATTGAACATAATTAGCATGTTGGTATGTATTATGTAATTTATTTTTTGTAGGTAAATAAAACGAAGCAGATGTAATGATCGACTCGTGTTTTTTTTACACAAATTCACTAAAAAAATTACTATAAGTCGTAAAAAAATCTAATACCCGTTGTGGGAACATTAATAAATAGATAGTTTTGATAACAATCTATAATGTACGTCGTTGTATGTGCAGTTAGGTACATCATATACATTTTCACATAAATTAAAAAGGTGTAAAAAATAAATAATTAAATATTTAATAAATTGGTGTTGACATAGGCTTGTATTTATGTATTTATTGTGTGTACAATTAACCAGTCTGGTCTAGTCAGAATTTCTGCGTGCACACACATACGAAAACTTCATAATAATATTAAAACTCGTTACGACATACTTGTAATTTCTTCATTCGTTACTGAACTTTTACTCAAAATATTGATTAAACAAATTTTTTTTTAGTTGACAATTTATAGACACACAACCGTACATACATTATCAATATAATCCAGCTTAAAATATTAAGCGAAAAACTATTAATTAGTCATATACAATCACTAGTTCTAAGTAACATTATCCATTTACAAACATTTTATATTTATTATAATAATATATACGTATATTTTTTATAATTTTAGTAAACTTGATATTAACGATTGTTTGTTTTTATTTAATAATCTACAAGTCTTACATTGTTAATGTTATAATCTAGATAATGAACTCATCGTCCCCTATCACAAGCTAGATGGCATTTTGTCTCATAACTATCATATTTTCTTAAAATGTATGCTATTGACAAGCATACAGTTATTAATAATATTATGTATAAGGACTAGAAGTATCGATTAAGTACACAGGCTACTCAATCTGCTGATTTACCGTTCATTATCTGTAAATTTGTAATTACAACAAATATAAAATATATTTTGTACATTTTAGTCAGCGACCCAATTCTCACTTAAATTTTTTCTGTTACTAAAACAACATTTTTTTTTTATAACAACGTCGATCGTCTAAAATAATATTGTAAAAATAATCGCTTGTCCTATTACGGAAATCACACCGGTCACATGAAATTATTTAACTAAACATATATTGTGCAAAATACAGATTATACTATTTTTTAGTTAAACGATTGAGGTCATTCTAATTCGGGTAATCTTATTGCCAAAACATAGTACTGTTTTATAAAAAATGTAATATCAATTAAATTGCTGACAACACACAGACGTGGCCATAAAAACCGTATTATTATTGTTTCTCGGTGTAAACAAACGACGTGCAAACATAAACAATTTTTTTAACTATGTAAGCCGATTACGTGTTACGGGATAATTTGTGTTTATCGATTGCTCGCATTATCAGCTTTAAATTAATTTATTTTGTATGTAGGTACTTACACGGGACGACTATTATAGAAACGATTGTTTTCTTATATTAACTATATTTTATAATCTGTATAAAAACAAACCAAACAGCAGCTTGTTATCTATTCAATTTTTTGGCATAGCCGTATTGTTTCACAAAATTTACCCCAGCTCCCACATGGCTACATCAATTACAGTAGGTAAATAAATTAAGATTGTAAGGCGCTGTAAACATATTTTATATTGACTTTTGTAATCTAATATTGATACGGAAAACGTACATTAAACATCCAGTCAATCTGACGAATGGACCAACAATACACTGAATTACCTTAAATATACTTTATCATACATCACTTTACATATATCATACACTTCATTAACTTTTTTAATTGAAAATAATGTACTTAACATTGTTATTGAGTTATTAATTATTTATGAATATTGTGCTCTTCTGTTGATTATACAGCAAACGTGAATAATCTTGACCGCTTAAATCCTAAATACTCTATTTTGACAATTTACACACGTGTTGACTGAAATGATTTATTCTTAGTGAATAAAAATAGATTAAAACACATTACATTTTCAGGAAAATTTCAAATTTATTGTAAAAATCATTATTTATTATCTACACATAATAATATTTAGTTGCCTTTAATGTATAACACATAAAAGCTAACATAAATAGTATTACAAAAAGTGTTACTACTTTGCAATGTTTTGAAATGTTGACATTATTTTTGAAGTTTTCTCGTTGAACTGACGACGATGTTTAATACGATGTCTTGAGCTAGAAAATACAAAAGAAAAAAACGGTAAGAGTAATTTAAACAAGGCAAATCACATTACATACGAGAAAGGCTTGACATAACCACATCAGTCTAAAATTAAAACTATTTCTGTACCATTAAAAACATAAAGTTTGGTAATTTTGTTTTAAATTTTAGTACAGGTAATTCACCAAAACTTGTGAATTACAACAATTATTATAACATTGTGTATATACTAAGTACACTATATTAATAAATTATTTACGATGATGAATTAAATTAAACTCAAGTAATTAATGCATAATTACGGTCGTAATAATTAAATAAAAAAAAAGTTAATTAAACGATTCACTTCACAAGTTTTAAAAGTTGATACGTTTTCCTTTTTTTTATAGCTGTATCCAAAATGACAAAATGCTCTAATAGTAAAATACTTTTTAATTTTTTAAACTAATTTTTTTGTTTCAATGAGTATTTATTATTTTAATACGGTAAATGAAATAGCAATTTTTTTAAAGCCCAGTAAAAACTTAGATTTTGCAACAAAGAAAAATCGCATAAGATTTGTTGATGTTGATGGATAAAAAATTAACGTTCAAAATAAAGCATTTTTAGTCTTAGATTTTTTTTTTGTATTGTCAATGATTAATTATCTATTGACATAGTACACAAAGAGAGAGACTTTAAAAAATTGGCAGGGTACACAAAAGATTGAGCGGTGAGAGAACTTGACTACCCTCAATGTGGCCAACGTGTTGAAATGTCAAAATATACAATTAAATACTTTTATTGAAGTCGGCTTAACATTTTAGCTGACTTGACATAATTAAAATAACATTTTACTTAAGATAATTATTTAAAAAGATATTTTATGTATTAGTATAGCATTGAATTATAATTATTTTGATGGTGCTTTCAAATTTAAAAGAACAATGACGATTAAACAGTAGAAAAAATATGTAAAGTTATCAACATCCGAGGTTTACATATTGTAATCAAATCCAAAATAATAAAATATATATATATATAGGATCGTAGTGCACATTTTGGAATAACTAAATAGCGTTTTTTTATACTTACCATTTTTCAATTGATCTGTCCCCCGGGACCGATAGTATATGCCATTCGTGGATCCACGGGGATACCATAACACCGACAATAGTCATTGTTCGAAGATTCGCATACTCCTCGAGTTTCTCTAAACAACGCACCGTACTGGCCACGGCATAGACCCCAACAATCATCCGGGTTGCAAGAAGCGTTCACGCCGTTGAAAGCGAACGCCAAAACCAAGAAACATACCAAAACCACGTATTTAGAATTCATGGCAACGTAACGGTGTAAGAAACGACTTTACAATATTAATACTTGTATTTGCTTCGAATGACTTGCCGGCCGAACCCACGCCCATTTATATTGCCCAGGTTTCTACCGAGTCATGGATAATATACTCATAGAAACAAGGTGACCTCAGTAACCGTATAGGACGTCGGTTTATCTCTCCAAGAGTACGGACAAATGCCCACGCATTTTATTAACGATGGAGTGTATTACTCATATTAATTGGATGTATGTAAAGAATGTATATTATTTTATATTTCATATATTACTGGGGCGTAATCAGTTCTATGAATAGGACGCAGTGACCTTAAGGGTTAATTGAATACGCAAATTTTGAATGAATTTGAATTTTTAATTTGTGATAGATAATGCGAGTTCTATCGATGATGATGGATGAAATAAAATCTGACTTTTCAAACACAGATTGAACATAACTATCATGTTGGTATGTATAATAAAATTTATATTTTGTAGGTAATTAAAACGAAGGAGATGTAGAAAAATCTAATACCCGTTGTGTGAGCATTTATAAATAGATGGTTTTTGATAACATTCTGTACCGTTATGTCGTTTGCGCAGTTATATACTTAATACACATTTTGTTGCATAAATTTAAAAGGTGTTAAAAAAAATATATATTTAATAAAATATTGTGTGTACAATTAACCAGTCTAGTCTAATCTGTTCTAGTCTGAATTTCTGCGAGCACACACACACACAAACTTCATAATAATATTGAGAAACATTGAAATTTAGGGCTTCTGACTTTTGTAATCTAATATTGACACTGAAAATGTGCATTAAACGCTCACTTGTGATGTCGATCCAACAAATGAATCAATAAAACACTGAATTATCTTAAACATACTTTATCATACATCACTTTACATTTATCATAAAAATTTGAAAAAAAATAATACATAATTATTTGTTTAAATTTGTCGAGGTACATGTTTAGGTTCATTATTAGATCATGGTTTATTTCGAAATTCTTAGTTTGAAATTCGATTGGAAATTAACACTGTACATATACAGAGTGATAAATTTATCGTGAACCACACAATATCTCATAGGCTCCAATTAGAAATTTTATTTTTTTTCCATAATGTTTTTATAAAATAATATGATTACAATTTTTCACAATTTTTTTTCTTTATACCCATTTCCCGAAAAAGTAATAAACTAAAGATGTAGACTCGGTCGATAACCAGTTTTAGCTTATTATTTTTGAAGTTTCTGAAATTTTAAGTATAGGGCAGATAGAAAGGTAGAGTGTAGTATTATACTTATCTGCGCGCACTTCCCGTCACATCCTAACACCTAAAATCTAAACTTTTAAAAAAGTTGTTCAAAACTGGTTATTAACTATTATGGTTATGTACTAAATATTTAGTACATAATCTCAATAAAAAAGTCAATGAAATGTATGCGTTACCATTTATGTTTCAAAATTTTCTACCAAAAAAACTAAGTAGGAAAAAAACAAAAAAAAAACTGGAAAAAGTTGAGATCACATTCTATAAAAACTTTATGGAATAAAAATGAAATTTCTTATTAAACCCTATGAGATATAGTGTCAAGATAAAATTATCACCTCGTACAAATAATGAATTTTTTTTTTTTATATATACAAAACCGATGAAACCAATACTTTTTTATATGGAGCTTTTGTTCGGTATTCATTACGATTGTAATTGTAGGAGAATTTCAATTTTTTTTTATATTTCTACTAATAATCAATACATTATTAATATATTACATTAATATACTATTTTTGGAAAAATAACCTTTGCATCCAGTTCCCTTCAAAGTCTACCAATGACTTGTGGATAATTATTATAATTTTTTTAATCGTTGGGATTCTCAACTACGAATAATAGTAAAACAAGTTGGTCGACGGGCATTATAGGTTCCTACACGAACGCCAACGTTATAACTTACAATATGATGCCGTGACTGATCATAATTTCTTATTTTCTTTCTTGTAGTATAATCGAATATTATATTTAATTAGGAGATAAGCATGATCCACTTGAGTGATTGTTGTGATACTACAGACCATAACAAGTGCTTTAAACATAAAACATCAACTAGTCTGAAATATGTTGATGTTATTATTGATGAAAACCATGTAAATAAACATTTAGATTACATTTCCTCAATTATTGGAAATTTTTTTTTTTAGTTTAACCCATTCAGTCCCCAGACATGTAACAATGTGTACGACTTTTTTAATATTATTTTTGTGATAATACTTATTCATGTGATAACGATTTAACCTAATAGACAAGGTGGATTGAAAAGGTGTAAACACTTTCATCCGCCCGCCTAAGAGGAAGCGATTGAAAATATTACATCAGTATAAAACGTCGCTAGGTGCGCTGCCTACCCCATAGAACAGATAAAATGTTATTATTTAAATGGAAGCAAACGGGAAATTAATTAAAATTTCTTGAATTGTTAAACATTTTTCCGTTAAACGTTGATGCAACTAATATAATATAAGTAAACCCATGCATTATTGTATACCATAATTTGTTTTGTTATTAATAAATAATATGAAATGTGAAACTCTAAGGTAAATAAAGTAGGATTTATGTTGATAAATTAAATGATTTTTACATAGAAACTCGTTATTAAATTAATTATTTCAATATATATATATAAAATATATTTTATAATTATCTAGAATTTTTAACGTCTTTTACATTCAGAAAACAAATATATTTTGCTTTCAACAGCGTGAACGCTTATTGCAACCCGGATGATTGTTGGGCTCTATGCCGTAGCCAGTACGGTGCGGCGTACTAAGGAACTCGAGGAGTATTTCAAAATTCGTGGTTTGAAATTCGATTTAAAACTAACACTAAGCATATACAGGATGATCATTTTATCGTCAATCACTCAATATCTCATAGGTTTTAATAAGAAATTTATTTTTTTTTAATATGATAGATCTAATGATGATGATGAAACAAATTCTGATTTTAAAGGCCATTTGCGTAAAACGGATTTAAGAAATGAAAAAAAAAAATTGCTAATAAATCAATAGCTTTGTTCAAACAACTATTGCACGCAAATATAAGAAGTATGAAGTTAAAAAAAAAAATTGATTAAATTAATTCGGAATACTTACTAAAAGTTATTCTTTTTATGTCGTGTTTAGAGTTTTGTGAAAAGTAACCGATATGTGACGTTTATTTTTGCACTCCTTTGTCCAAAACATTGTTTATTTTTATACGTATGGTTATAACAAAAGTTTTTAAATCCTTTGAAATACTGATAAAAAAAAACTAACAAACTATAAAATATTATAATATGTATTTATTGTGTGTATAAATAATGAATCTAGTCCAATGTGGTCTAGCCTGAATATCTGCGTGCACACACACACACACACATCATAACAATATTATAATAATATTAAAACTCGTTACGCCATAATTACTTTATTCGTTCCTAAACTTTTACTCAAAATACAAAATTAAAAAAAATTTTTTTGTAGTTGAACGTCTTTAGGCACACAAACATTTGGGAGAGTAAAACATCCCTCCTTAAAATATTAGTCACCTCGTACTAAAATAATGTAAAATAATTGTACATTTTAGTCAGCCAACCAATTCCTACTTAAATTTGTTTGTAAATTATCATGTATAATTTAAATCACTGTTTTTTTATTACAATATCGTCGATCGACAAACATAATATTGTAAAAATAATTGTGATTAACCAATTACGGAAATCACGCATAAGTTATTAATTATTTATGAATATTGTGCTCTTCTGTTAGTCATAATAACTATTCGTGAGCAATAATTTTAACCGATTAAATCTTAAATACTCTAGTTTGACTGTTTTATTGAAGTCGGATAATCATTTTAGCTGACTTGACATAATTTAAATAACATTTTACTTAGGGTAATTATTTAAAAAGGTATTTTAATTATCAGTATAACATTGAATTATAATTATTTTGATGGTGTTTTCAAATTTAAAAGAACAGTGACGATTACACAGTAGAAGGAATATGCAAAGCCATCAACATCCAATAATCAAATTCAATAAACAAAATATATATAGGATCGTAGTGCACATTTTGGAATAAATAAATAGCGTTTTTTAATACTTGCCATTTTTCAATTGATCTGTCGCTCGGGACCCATAGGAAGGTCAAGTGGTGGAACCAAGAATTTTCCATAACACCGACAATAGTCATTGTTGGAAGCTTCGCATACTCCTCGAATTTTTTCGTACGACCCACCGTACTGGCTACGGCAAAGAGCCCAACAATCATCCGGGTTGCAATAAGCGTTCACGCCGTTGACAGCGAACGCCAACACCAAAAAACATACCTAAACCGCGTACTTAGAAGAATTCATGGTGACAGAACGGTGTAAGAAACGACTTTACAGTTAATAATTGTATTTGATTCGAATGACTAGGCGGCCGGCCTTTTTATATGTAGGTTTCTCCAGAGTCATGGCTATATTTTAATACACACATAGAAACAAGTTGACCTCAGTAACCTTAGAGGACGTTCAAACATTCAGTTGATCTGTCTAGAAGTGCCCACGCATTTAATTAACGATGAATTGTACAACCCAAAAGATTGATAAAACTGCAAGATTTGTGTTTTATAATTGTTTCATTAATTAACTTAATTAAACACGCAAATTTACAATACGTGCGTAGTTGGATTTTTAAATCGCGATAGATTGAGATTTGATAAAAAAATCTAATGCAAACCTAAAAACCTACGCATAAACCTTTATCTATGTAAATATTTTATGTTCCACTTATAATTTGTCATCGGGCTCGCCCGTTTAATAATAATAAATAAAAAAACCAGTACAGTGGGGTCGGTGCATAGTGGAGACGGAGCATAGTTGGGTCAGGGCATATTGGGGACGAGGAGGTCACAGGTTTACAGGAATTTTAGCTTCGATGCAAAGCGAGAAGGTATTGGTTTTACTCTGATGTGGGCTTTTTTTTTCGCTGTATACACTGTAACTTTTTTAATACTAGACCAATTCCTTTGAATAGCAACTCATTAAATCACAAATTTTGTCTAGTTTGTACTTTGGGGGGGGGGTATAAGTTAAAAAAGTTTAAGTCATCACAGACGAAAGTTGAAAAAACAAAAAAAAAACCAGTCAATCTGACAAATGGAACAAGAATACACTGAATTACCTTAAATATACTTTATCATACATCACTTTACATATATCATACACTTCATTAACTTTTTTAATTGAAAATAATGTACTTAACATTGTTATTGAGTTATTAATTATTTATGAATATTGTGCTCTTCTGTTGGTTGTACAACAAACGTGAACGATCTTGACCGCTTAAATCCTAAATACTCTATTTTGACAATTTACACACGTGTTGACTTAAATGATTTGTTCTTAGTAAAAAAAAAATAGATTAAAACACATTACATTTTCAGGAAAATTTCAAATTTATTGTAAAAATCATTATTTATTATCTACACATAATAATATTTAGTTGCCTTTAATGTATAACACATAAAAGCTAACATAAATAGTATTACAAAAAGTGTTACTACTTTGCAATGTTTTGAAATTGTGACATTATTTTTGAAGTTTTCTCGTTGAACTGACGACGATGTTTAATACGATGTCTTGAGCTAGAAAATACAAAAGAAAAAAACGGTAAGCATAATTTAAACATGGCAAATTACATTACATACGAGAAAGGCTTGACATAACCACATCAGTCTAAAATGAAAACTATTTCTGTACCATTAAAAACATAAAGTTTGGTAATTTTGTTTTAAATTTTAGTATAGGTAATTCAACAAAACTTGTGAATTACAACAATTATTATAACATTGTGTATATACTAAGACACTATATTAATAAATTATTTACGATCATGAATTAAATTAAACTCAAGTAATTAATGCATAATTACAGTCGTAATAATTAAATAAAAAAAAAGTTAATTAAACGATTCACTTCACAAGTTTTAAAAGTTGATAGCGCAATACGTTTTCCTTTTTTTTTATAGCTGTATCCAAAATGACAAAATGCTCTAATAGTAAAATACTTTTTAATTTTTTAAACTAATTTTTTTGTTTCAATGAGTATTTATTATTTTAACACGGTAAATGAAATAGCAATTTTTTTAAAGCCCAGTAAAAATTTAGATTTTGCAACAAAGAAAAATCGCATAAGATTTGTTGATGTTGATGGATAAAAAATTAACGTTCAAAATAAAGCATTTTTAGTCTTAGATTTTTTTTTTTGTATTGTCAATGATTAATTATCTATTGACATAGTACACAAAGAGAAAGACTTTAAAAAATTGGCAGGGTACACAAAAGATTGAGCGGCGAGAAAACTTGACTACCCTCAATGTGGCCAACGTGTTGAAATGTCAAAATATACAATTAAATACTTTTATTGAAGTCGGCTAAACATTTTAGCTGACTTGGCATAATTATAATAACATTTTACTTAAGATAATTATTTAAAAAGGTATTTTATGTATCAGTATCACATTGAATTATAATTATTTTGATGGTGTTTTCAAATTTAAAAGAACAGTGACGATTAAACAGTAGAAAAAATATGCAAAGCCATCAACATCCAATAATCAAATTCAATATAACAAAATATATATAGGATCGTAGTGCACTTTTTGGAATAAATCAATAGCGTTTTTTAATACTTACCATTTTTCAATTGATTGACATCTCGGAACCCATAGGTGAGCCAGTTGCTAGAAGCTTGGGTATACCATAACACCGACAATAGTCATTGTTCGAAGATTCGCATACTCCTCGAGTTTCTGCGAACGCCCCACCGTACTGGCCACGGCATAGACCCCAACAATCATCCGGGTTGCAAGAAGCGTTCACGCAGTTGAAAGCGAACGCCAAAACCAAGAAACATACCAAAACCACGTACTTAGAATTCATGGCAACGGAACGGTGTAAGAAACGACTTTACAATATTAATACTTGTATTTGCTTCGAATGACTTACCGGCCGTACCTACGCCTATTTATATTGTGTAGGTTTCTCCCGAGTCATGTATATATTTTAATATACACATAGAATCAAGTTGACCTCAGTAACCGTATAGGACGTGCAATCAGTCGGTTTATCTCTCCAAGAGTACGGACAAATGCCCACGCATTTAATTAACGATGAAGTATATAACTCAAAATAATTGATGCATGTAATATGTATGTATATTATTTCATATTTTATATATTACTGAGGCGTAATCAGTTCTATCAGTAGGACGCAGTGACCTTAAAGGTTAATTGAATACGCAAATTTTTGAAACTTTATATTTGAATTTTTAATTTGTGATAGATAATGCGAGTTCTGTCGATGAAGATGGATGAAATAAAATCTGATTTTAATGTCCACTTAGGTCAAACGGATTATTTAGAGTTGATAAAAGAAACCTAATGTTTTAAGTATTTCGTTTTCAACCCTTTTGCGAGTTTGCTAATAAATCAATATCTCTGCTTAAACAATTATTGCACGCAAATGAAAAAATGTATGAAGTTTAAAAACAAACTGATTGAGTTAATTCGGAATACTTACTAAAAATTTATCTTTTTAGGTCGTGTTTAGAATTTTGTGAATAGTAGCTAATAGTTGACGATTATTATTCTACTCTTTTGCCCAAAACATTGTCTATTATATACGTACGGTTATAACAAAATATTTTAAATCCTCTGAAATACTTATAAAAAATAACTATCAAAATTTCACTATAGGGACACAATTTTTATATGTTTAGACTATACGGTTTAATTTAATATGTAACATACAAACAGTGATTGAACATAATTAACATGTTGGTATGTATTATGTAATTTATATTTTGTAGGTAAATAAAACGAAGCAGCTGTAATAATCGACTCGTGTTTTTTTACATAAATTCACTTAAAAAATACTAATAATCGTAGAAAAATCGAATAGCCGTTGTGAATAAATTAAAAAGATGTAAAAAAAAATAATAATAAATAAAATGTTTAATAAATTGGTGTTGACATAGGCTTGTATCTATGTATTTATTGTGTGTACAACTAACCAGTCTAGTCCAATCTGGTCAGTCATCCGGGTTGCAACGAGCGTTCACGCCGATGAAAGCGAACGCCAAAACCAAAAAACAAACCAAAACCGCGTACTTAGAATTCATGGTGACGGAACGGTGTGGGAAACGACTTTACAATATTAATAATTGTATTTGCTTCGAATGACTTCCCTGCCGTACCTACGCTTTTTTATATTATGTAGTTTTCTCCCGAGTCAATGATATAGTTGAATAGACACAAGTTAACCTCAGTAACCTTATAGGACGTGCAATCAGTCGGTTAATCCATCTAAGAGTACTGACAAATGCCCATGCATTTAATTAACGATAAATAAACGAGCAAAATTTTTGTTTAATACTTAATTATTTAACATTAGCGAACACGCAAATTTTCAATGCTTTGTAGTTGGACTTTTAAATCGTGATAGATAATGCGAGTTCTATTGGTGATGATGAAATAAAATCTGATTTTAATGTCCGTTTAGGTCAAACGAATTTTAGCTTCGATGCAAAGCGAGAAGGTATTGGTTTTACTCTGATGTGTGTTTTTTTTTTATCTGTATACACTGTAACTTCTTTAATACTGGACCAATTCTTTCGAATAGCAACTCTATAAATCGCAATTTTCATCTAGTTGGTACTTTGGGGGGGTAAAAGTTGAAAAAGTTTAATTCTTCACAGACGAAAGTTGAAAAAACAAAAAAAAAACCGTACGAGTTTTTAAGTTAGAACTTTTACTGGCTATAATTTCGAGAAAATGAGTCGGATCGAGTTGAAATGTATAAGAAATAATTATTTGGTATGCCCGCACACGTCAGTTGTGTCAAACTTAAATTATACCCATTTCCCACCCCCCTAGGGGGGGTACAATTTTTTTTGTTTTTCCGGGTTTTTACCGGTAATTTTAAAAATTTTGGGTTGAAAATTTGGCAGTAGTTGGAACTCATATGTGCCCATAACATATTAAACGGGAAAAAAATTCGGCATTTTTATTTAATTATATAATTATTGACATTTTTAGGGCAAACCTAACAGAATTATATGTAAAGAGGTACAAATATTTACCAAATTAATTATAACAATATGTTAAATACTAAGTACACTACATTAATAAGCTATTTACGATCAACAATTAACTTAAACCCAATTAATTGTTGCTTAGTTACGGTCGCAGTCATTAAGTTATTCCTTATTTAAACAGTTAATGAAATGATCATGTTTACAAGTTTCAAAATTTGATAGCGCATTACTTTAACCTTTTCCTTTTATTTATAGCTGTATCCAAAGAGATACAATAACCTTATAGTATAATAATTAACAATTTTTAAAATTAATAAAAAAAATAGATATATTTAAATTGTTTTGTTTCATATCTAACCTAACCTACTCTTTAAAAGTCATCACCATCCGAAGTTTACATATGGTACTCAAATCCAAATTAACAATTTATATAGATATAAATACATTTTTTTCTTCCAATGAGTATTTATTATTTTAATAAGGTAAATAAAATAGCAATTTTTTTTAATGCCCAGTGAAAAGTTAGATTTTGCCACAAAAAAAAATCGCATAAGGTCCAAACCCAATTTTTTTTTTTATTAGAAAATTATCCAATTTGTACAGTTAAAAAATTTGTATAATAAGCATATAGTTAAAGCTCGGATGTTAATGACTGCTTTGTTGATGTTGATGGATAAATAATAAACGTTCGAAATAAAGTATTTTTAGTAAAATATTTTTTTTTTTATTATAAATAATTAAGTAACTAGTACACAAAAGCTTGAGCGGTGAGAGAACTTGACTACCCTCATTGTGGCCAACGTGTTGAAATGTCAAAATATTCAATTGAATACTTTTATTGAAGTCAGATAAACATTTTAGCTGACTTGACATAATTTAAATAACATTTTACTTAGGGTAATTATTTAAAAAGGTATTTTATTTATCAGTATAACATTGAATTATAATTATTTTGATGGTGTTTTCAAATTTAAAAGAATAATGACGATAAAACAGTAGAAAAAATATGCAAAGCCATCAACATCCAATAATCAAATTCAATATAACAAAATATATATAGGATCGTAGTGCAAATTTTGGAATAAATAAACAGCGTTTTTTAATACTTGCCATTTTTCAATTGATCTTTTTCTCGGGACCGACAGGAATGAAGAGTGGTGGAGGCTTGTATATACCATAACACCGACAATAGTCATTGTTCGAAGATTCGCATACTCCTCGAATTTCTGAGTACGACCCACCGTACTGACTACGGCAAAGAGCCTCACAATCCCACGGAACGCAATAAGCGTTCACGCTGTTGAAAGCGAACGCCAAAACCAAAAACCATACCAAAACCGCGTACTTAGAATTCATGGCGACGGAACGGTGTGAGAAACGACTTTACAATATTAATACTTGTATTTGCTTCGAATGACTTATTCGGCCGTATCTACGCCTATTTATATTATGTAGGTTTCTCCTGAGTCATGGATATATTTTAATACACACATAGAATCAAGTTGACCTCAGTAACCCACAAGTGCAAACAGTCGGTTTATCTGTCTCGGAGTGCTGACAAATGCCTACGCAGTTAATTAATGTTAAAGTGTACCACTACAAAGATCGAAAAAACTAAAAGCTTTTGGTTTTGTACTTATTTACCTCAACCGAACACGTAAATTTTCAATACATTTGAAATGGATTTTTAATTCGCAATAGATAATAGGATAGATTTGATGATGAAACAAATTCTGATATTAAAGTCCATTTGCGTAAAACGGATTTAAGAAATGATAAAAAAAAATAAATGCCAATAAATCAAAAGCTTTGTTTAAAAAACTATTGTATAAAAAAAATATGCTAAGCCATCAACATCCTAGGCTTACATATGGTAATCAAATTTATTATAACAAAATAGAAAAACAGGATCAATGCGCTCTTTTTGGAATAAATAATTATCGTTTTTTATTACTTACCATTTTTCAATTGAATTTGAGCTCACCAGCGTTAGGAATTAAGACTGATACATCTTTCAATTTACCATAACACCGACAATAGTCATTGTTCGAAGATTCGCATACTCCTCGAGTTTCTGTGAGTGGCCCACCATACTGGCTACGGCATAGAGCCCAACAATCATCCGGGTTGCAATAAGCGTTCACGCCGTTGACAGCGAACGCCAAAACCAAAAAACATACCTAAACCGCGTACTTAGAAGAATTCATGGTGACAGAACGGTGTAAGAAACGACTTTACAGTTAATAATTGTATTTGATTCGAATGACTAGCCGGCCGGCCATTTTATATGTAGGTTTCTCCAGAGTCATGGCTATATTTTAATACACACATAGAAACAAGTTGACCTCAGTAACCTTAGAGGACGTTCAAACATTCAGTTGATCTGTCTAGAAGTGCCCACGCATTTAATTAACGATGAATTGTACAACCCAAAAGATTGATAAAACTGCAAGATATGTGTTTCATAATTGTTTCATTAATTAACCTAATTAAACACGCAAATGTACAATACGTGCGTAGTTGGATTTTTAAATCGCGATAGATTGAGATTTGATAAAAAAAACCTAATGCAAACCTAAAAACCTACGCATAAACCTTTATCTATGTAAATATTTTATGTTCCACTTATAATTTGTCATCGGGCTCGCCCGTTTAATAATAATAAATAAAAAAAACCAGTACAGTAGGGTCGGTGCATAGTGGGGGTGGAGCATAGTTGGGTCGGGGCAAATTGGAAACGGGGAGGTCACAGGTTTACAGGAATTTTTAAATCTGAAAGTGATAAAATCACTTTTGAAAAAAACGCTTCGATGCAAATCGGTAGTTAGTATTTTCAAGTCAGTACAGTCCAAACCAAGCACAGTATAAACCAGCAAAGTTAGAAAGTTTTAAATGAAGGTTCTGTATTTACAAATGAGCATCAAAGCGTTTATTTGAAAGCGATTTTATTCAATTTTATCACTTTGATTTATAATAATTCTTGTAGACCTGTGACCTCTCCGTTTCCTCATTGCTTTGATTACATTATGCCAATACTCTACTGTAGTAGTCCTCTCGGATAAAATCACTTTCAAATTAACGCTTTGATGCTCATTTGTAAATACAGAAC
>NW_026096107.1:0-18877 GCF_023614345.1 Adelges cooleyi | reverse complement strand
GTTGTCTTCACGGATCGGAGTTTTTGTTAGAATTTTGGTATCCATTCTACCATACTTTTGGTGCTTAATCTTTAAGCCTCCTATTTTATGCCAGCCCGGTTGCACGCGAATTGTATTCAACATTTTAATGTACTCGTTTTTTATATGTTCGAGTGTTTCACACGCCATATGAATATGAAAGAATGTAAAAAATAGTATTAAAAAACTAAATTTGCAATACATTTTTACAAAAAGAGTTGACACTTTATAAAAAAAAAAAGTTTCTATTTCATTAATAATGTGTTACGATAAGTTTATAACCATCTATTTTGTCGTATTGTGCATTCCAAAATGAACAAAACAATAGTTTACCATATTTGTATTTCACGTACATATGACGAAAAAATGTATCGATTTTTCACATACACTATAAAAAAAACAGGTAAAAACAGGTCTAAATATTATAAATTGATATTGTACGAAAACAACAACTACTAAATAATAATACAGCTCCATTTTTACCTACGAGTTTTTAAAGTCTGCAAAATAAAAATATATTACTGTAGCATTATAACGAAAAATCGACATTTTATCATTTATATTAGCTGCACAAAAAAATGTTTTTGAAATTTGTATCTTTTTTCACATGTGTAAGATTTTCTTTAAACCATTTTATTCACCTAATTGAAAAACATTGGTCTTAAAATATACTAAAATAACATATTATTATTATTATGATATTTTAAGAATTAACAGTTATAGTATATCTTGGCTATGATTTAACAATCAAATGTCGTGAATGAAAAGTTTAATGTGTCCAAATAAACTATAATAAATAAAAATACACAATATATTACTCAAACATATAAGGCATATAATATTATAACATTTAATCAATACAAACCTTGTTTTAATTATAACTACGATATTTTCTGTATTTTAACTATACAATATAAATATAAAATACATCATGAAAAAATTATATCATTAGTAAAACATATAATATTTTTTTAAATCCTATAAATAGAAATTAAATAAGCCAATTATCTTATATTTTTTTATATTATATTACCAATAAATATAAACGGTATAAATAGTATTAATTACAGATGAACAACCTATAATCTAAATTCTTATTTATTTATACATAATATACGCATTTAATATTCTACACAATATATGATAATTTTTTTTTTTTACGAATTCATTCATTGAATAAGCAACATTGTACAGTATTTTTGAGCAACACGCCATAAAACAAAAGTAAAGGTTGTTGGAAATTAATTGTATAATAACATAGCCTACATTGTTAATAGATAATTATAAACCAAAAAAACATTTTATATACAACAAACAATCATTGGTGACACTCGAGGGGGGCCTGGGGAACTTCAAATCCTGGTTCAGGCTCTAGATTTTGAGAATTATTCAATGTTTCGAGTGTAATGTGTAAATCATCCAAACCGAGATTGTGGTACTCAACTTGGATAACAATATCATAAAATTTTTTAATTTTGCCCATTATATAAACGTAGAAATTTTCAAAATGGTCTGACTTCTTCTTTAATTGATTGTACCTATACTCTAAGAGATTAAACCTCATATAGGTGCTATAAAAAATACAATTTGTATCAATATTATATAATATAACATTAATTTCTGCAATTAAAATAGAAATCATTTTTAAACTGTCTTCGGTTAACTTTTTGTCAACGATATCTTTTTTCATCAAGATCATAAATTGAGGGTTTGGATATAGCTCAACAAAAGCGAATACTGTTGCGTGAAATAACATTATAATTTTACGGTTTTTCTGACAGTAATTTGTTTTGCCTAAATCCGTAACAAGATAAAGTCTCTCCATGTCATAAATACCGTTTATCACGCTGGTCAACATCGGCCTAGAATCAATGATCACCCGATAAAGTTTACTTACGCAAAATGCGAAATCCGCATCATTTTCTGTTTGCTTTTGATCGTGACAGCTGTTCATAAAACCCAACCATGTACTATTAAGCGTTTTTAATCGTTGAACATACCTGCAACTTAGAAATGTGCTGAAGTATTCAAGGTATTCGATGTAGTTGTCTTCACGGATCTGATTTTTTGTAAGAATATAGGTATCCATTTTCTTATACTTTTGGTGCTTGATTTTAATGCCTTTTATTTGACGCCAGCCGGGTTGCTCGCGAATTTTATTCAAAATTTCAACGTACTTCTTATTTATATGGTCCGGTGTTTTATATGCCTGATAAATTTGAACGAGTGTAAAAAAATACATAGCAAAACTACTAAAGTTCCAATACATTTTTACGGTTATAGCTGACGCGAAAAAAAAATGTTTTATATTTTTAACAATGTGTTATGGTAAGTTTATATTCATTTATTTTGTTGTATCGTGCATTCAAAAATGAACAAAACAAAAGTTTAATATTTTATTTTCACGAACATATGATGTTCAAATGTACAATGTAAATAGTTATGATGTTTAACAAAAACAGTTGTCGAAGAGTCACCTATAGAACTATGGCAAGAAAACCCAAGATGTACAGGAAAAATGTATCGATTTTTCACATAAACCCTAAGGTAAAAACAATACTCTAAAAAATAAATTGAAGTTATAAGAAACCAAACAACTAATAAATAATTATTCAGCTTTTATCGTACCCACGAATTTTTTTAAGCTTGTAAAATAAAATTATACTACTGCTCACTTGTTCACTACACACCACTAAATACTTCTTTTTGAACAATTTTTGTTTATCAAACAGTTTAAACAAACAATTCATTTATCATTTCAAGATTCATTCAAGCCTAATGTTCAACCTTATATTATCAAGTTAATATTGTAATTTTTAGAAGTATTATCACAACAATAACATATTCATACTTATGTGATCAGCAAATTGAGGAGGTTAGGTTATAAAATCAAAATCAGATTTTCATATCCTATTCTCGACAAGCCTTTAAAGTAATAAACATCAATTATTGTTTATTTCAACCATCATGCTTACTTGTTTTTTTCTTAAACCAAGAAAGTAAAATTCAAAAACTAAGCTTTTGTTGGGTATACTACACCCCAGCAGCCTAATGGTGGGTTAAAAACCATTAAAAATCATCATATAATACTTTGAACATTGTTTTAACTGATTAACAGTTATTTAGAAATTAAATTATATCTATTTTTTCCCATGTGTAAGATTTATTAGTAGCCACTTTGGTCTTTAAAAATAATATTGATCATTCAATCAATATAGTGTCATGCATGAAAAGCTTAATGTGTCCAATTAAATTATAACAAATAATAATTTAAAAAATAACTCAAAGATATATATTTTAACATTGCAATATAAAATTATAATATACATTTCATGAGCAGATTATGTTATTAGAAAAGCATATAATATTATTTTAAATGCTAAACATAGAATTTTTTAAAAAAACTAATATAAATATCGTATAATGACTGTATATAATTATACAACAAAATATACTGTACAATATATCAAACTATTATTTTAGCTAAAAAGTTTGGTTGTAAAAAAATAACTTGAATGTAAATTCCTTCAACGGTTTTAGTTGACGATATTTGTATATATACTTAGGCTCTGTGAAAAATAAACATTATACAGTTTGTTTGAACAACACGCCATAAAATAAAAAGTCAATAAAATAACCAGATTTGGAGCACAATTTTATAATAACATTACCTACATTATAACAATTTTTTTTTTTAAACCGTACGAACAATTTATCCAATATAAAATCACTGCAGCATTTAGAGAGGGGGCCCTGCAAGTTTAATTATTATATTATATCACTTACATTTTTTAAGTTCAATAATGTATATTTTCAACGACAATTTAGAAAAATTAAACTTGACTTTCACGACACTCAATTGATTTTTAAGTTAATGCTGAAAATCATAATAACCGATAGGTATTGATATATCATAATAATAATTTTTGTATGAATTATTAATATTGTATTTACTAACCAATGTGGTGACTAAAATATCTTTTATAACATAGTGTATATTGATAAAAGATTTTACTTTTATAAACCATAAGAACATTTTATATTCACCTTACAACCATTAGCGCAACTAGAGGGGGCCTGGAGAGGTTCACATCCTTGTTCAGGCTCTAGATTTTGAGAATTATTCATTTTTTCAAGTGCGTTGTGTAAACCATCCAAACCGAGATTTTGGTACTCAACTTCGATAATAATATCATACAATTTTTCAATTTTTTCCATTATATAAACGTATACATTTTCAAAATGGTCTGACTTCTTCTTTAAACGATTGTACCTATACTCTAAGAAATTAAACCTCATATAGGTGCCATGAAAAACACAAATTCTATCAATATTGAATAATGAAACGGTAACTTGGTCAATTAAAACTGAAATAATTCTTAAAATTTCTTCGGTTAACTTTTTGTCAACAGAATCTCTTTTCATCGAGGTCATCAATTGAGGTTTTGGATATAGCTCAACAAAAGCATACACTGTGGCGTGAAATTTCATTATAATTTTACGGTTTCCGTGACAATAATTAAATTTTCTTAAATCCTTATCAAGAAAGAGTCTCTCCATGTCATAAACACCGTTTATCATGTCAGTCAACATCGGCCTAGAATCATTGATCACATGATAAAGTTTACTAACGCAAAATGCGAAATCCACATCATTTTCTCTTTGTTTTTCATCGTCACAACTTTTCATAAAACCCGACCATGTAGTACTAAGCGCTTTCAATCGTTGAACGTACCTGCAACTTAGAAATGTGCTGAAGTATTCAAGGTATTCGATGTAGTTGTCTTCACGGATCGGAGTTTTTGTTAGAGTATTGGTATCCATTCTACCATATTTTTGGTGCCTAATCTTTAAGCTTTTTATTTTATGCCAGCCCGGTTGCACGCGAATTGTATTCAACATTTTAATGTACTCGTTTTTTATATGTTCGAGTGTTTCACACGCCATATGAATATGAAAGAATGTAAAAAATAGTATTAAAAGACTAAATTTGAAATACATTTTTACAAAAAAGCAGACACTTTTTAAAAAAAAAAAAGTTTCTATTTCATTAATAATGTGTTACGACAAGCTTATAACCATCTATTTTGTTGTATTGTGCATTCTAAAATGAGCCAAACAAAAGTATAATATTCTTAATTTAGAAACATATGATGTTCAAAATTGTACAATGCAAATAGTTATGTTAACAACAAAATTAATGTTGTAAACAAAAACAACTGGAAAATATCTAAAGAACTATGTCATGTCAACCCAAGGATTTGGGATTTTGCACATGCACCATTTGGTAAGAACCGGTATAAATATAATAAATTTAAATTGTACGAAAAACCACAACTAAAAAATAAAAATTTTTGCCTATTATTACAGTTGGAATATTTATCTTTGTTGTATTCAAACAAAATATTGATATTTTACCATTAACATTGGGTGCATTAATTAGCTGCTCAAACGATGAAATCTTTTTTTTTAAATATTTGTTTTTAATAGTTTTAAATTATTTAAGAAAATTAACTTTTTCGCTTTAATGGATTGTGTAGGAATTACTCTAAGAACCACTAAATACGCCTGATTAAACAATTTTGGATTTTAAACATTATATTGTTCTTTATTTTATTGATTGATAGAATTTAAGTAATATTCCATTCGGCTATCTAGATTTTAAACTTTAGGATGTTAAGGATAAAAAAATTCAATAGTTTATCAGTGTACTTGTTCGTACTTGGTTGTCCATACTTTATTTACATCTAGTGTACCATATTGCAGTATAATCACTATTTTTCTACACGTGGAAGATATTTTAGAAACCACTTTGTTTTCTATTTTTTATTTTATACTATCATATTTCAAGTCTTTCAAAGGGGAAATTAGTGTAATGGGCTTAGCGAACCTGGTTAGGTTAGGTCTCTAGCCTGGGACTCTAAAATGTGTTACTAGATACCCAAAAACCCGGTATCAATGCGTACCTCATGATTAAACCAATTGAGTGGGCAGGCCACGTATAGAGATCAAACAGAATTTTAAAGAAAGATCT
The DNA here is from genome assembly GCF_023614345.1 of Adelges cooleyi. NCBI lineage: Eukaryota > Metazoa > Arthropoda > Insecta > Hemiptera > Adelgidae > Adelges > Adelges cooleyi. The sequence continues at coordinate 12,825 of NW_026096107.1, read as the reverse complement.
GTAGGGTAAGATTAATAGGAAAAGACCTAGGGTCGCCCTAAACAGCGCTGGACAGACAGGGTCAATGATGATCTAAGCAAATGCGCACAGGGAGTAACAATAGAAAGCAGCATGGATAGGAATGGATGGAGGGATGTAGTAGAGGCAGCAAAAGTCCGTCAAGGACCATACAAACTCAAGAAGAAGATTATATATCAAGAATTATCGTTTACAATATTTATCGGCATAAATTTATCAATCAATTGAGTGTCATAAATCAAAGGCTTAATGTGTCTGAAAAATTGTCATTAAAAATATACATTGTACTCAAAAATTTAAGAAATACAAAATAACAATTTATCAATAAAAATCCGGTTTTAATTCCAGATACGATATTTTATATTTTTTGAAATAGAAAATAAAAATATATGCATTTTATAAACAATAATATTACTCCAATCATAGGAGCAACTAAAGGGGATCCTGGAGAAGTTCACATCCTTGTTCAGGCTCTAGATTTTGAGGTTCATTTATTGTTTCGAGTGTGTTGTGTAAATCATCCAAACCGAGACTGTGGTAATCATCTTGGATAACACGTTCATAAAATGCTTCAAGCTTTTCTATTACGTAAACGTATACACTGTCAAAATAGTTTGTCTTAGTCTTAGTCTGTAAGCGATTGTACATAGACAAGCAGAATTTAAAACTCATATGGTGTTTATTAGGAATAATACAATATTTATTAATGTTAGCCGCCGTAAAACGCACTTCATAAATTAAGGTAGAAATTTTTTTAAAAACGTCTTCGGTTAGCTTTTCGTCAACAAGATGGTTTTTCATCAAAATCATAAACTTAGCGTGTGGATATAGATCAATAAAAGCAAACACTGTTGCGTGAAATTGCATTATAATTTTACGGTTTCCTTCACAGTTATTTGTTTGGCTTAAATCCTTATCAAGAAAAAGTCTCTCCATGTCATACACACCTTGGGTCATTTTGGCCAATATCGGCTTAGACGCTTTGATCACATGATAAAGTTTGCCCACGCAAAATGCAAAATCCACATTATTTCCTGTTTGCTTTTCATCTTTACAGCTATTCATAAAACCCTTCCAAGTCTTACCAATAATTTTCAATCGTTGAACGTACCTGCAACCTAAAAATAAGCTGAAATATTCAAGGTATTCCATGTAGTTGTCTTCGGTGATCTGATTGCTCGTTAGAATAATGGTATTTATTTTGCTATACTTCTGGTGTTTGATCTTCAAGTCTTTTATTTTATGCCAGCCCGGTTGCTCGCGAATTTTATTCAAAATATTAATGTACTTCTTTTTTATACTGTCTGGTGTATCGCATGCCATATGAATATGAATAATTGTAAAAAATAATATGAATAAACTAAATTTGAAATACATTTTTACGCTTATAGTTGTCACTTGACAAAAAAAATTTTTTTGTTTTTTTAACACTTTGTAAGACGAATGAAAAAATTGTTAAACATTTTTTTCACAAACATATAATTTGAATAACTATCGAAGAGTTACTTTAAGAACTATCTCAAGTAAATCCAAAACGTACACTAAAGAATTTTGTCGATTTTTCAATCGCACAAAAGGTAAAAAATAAATCACAAGCTTATAGATTTTTTTTTTTTTCATTTTACAGCTCCAAAAAAACAGTAAATTTAGTATAATGTAATAAAATGACTTAGTTATTTCCTGAATCTCAAGTTCTCAATTCAATATAAAACGAAAACAGCTGGTGAACTTACATTTCATATACAACATACTATTTGTCTATTATCATAAAAAAAAAATGGTGAACTAAATGTACTAAAGACGTTAAAACTATATTTTGGCTATAAGCATGGTTGTATTAAAACCTAGTGAGTACTTATATTCTATGTGGATTTAGAGAATTATTTATTGTTTCGAGTATGTACTTTGTTTAAATCACACAAACCGATATTGTCGTACACAACTTGGATAACAACTTCATAAAATATCCTAAATCTTAATATAAAATATACATTTTATGAGCAAATTATATTATTAGTAAACCATATAATATTAATTAAACGCTATAAATAGAAATTCATCAAAAATTGGAATAGATATTGTATTGTATTTGGTATATCGTATTGTTGGTTGTAATAAAATACTTTAAATACCTACAACGGTTTTAGTTGACAATAGTTGTTCATGTACATAGACTTATTGAAAAATACACTTTATACAGTTTGAACAATACGCCATAACATAAAAAGTCAACAAAAAAACCCCGATTTGGAGCACAATTTTATAATAACATTACCTACATTGTAACAATTTTTTTTTTAAACCATACGACTATTTTATTAACAACAAACCATCATTGGTGCAAATTGAGGGGGCCCCGTAGACGTTCACATCCATGTTCAGGCTCTAGATTTTGAGAATTGTTCAATGTTTCGATTGCGTTGTGTAAACCATCCAAACCGAGATTGTGGTACTCAACTTTGATGACAATATCATAAAATTTCTCAATTTTTCCAATGATATAAACGTATACATTTGCAAAACGGTCTGACTTCTTCTTCAAATGTTTGTACCGGTACGCTAAGAGTGGAAACCTCATATGGGTTCTATAAAATACACAATGTCTGTCAATATTGGATAATAAAACGTTAATTTCGTCAATTAAAACAGAAATAATTCTTAAAATTCCTTCGGTTAGCTTTTTGTCGACAAAGTCTTGTTTCATCGAGGTCATAAATTGAGGGTTTGGATATAGCTAAACAAGAGCATACACTGTGGCGTGAAATTTCATTATAATTTTACGGTTTCCGTGACAATAATTTAATTTTCTTAAATCATTATCAAGAAAAAGTCTCTCCATGTCATAAATACCGTTTATCATGCTGGTCAACATCGGCCTAGAATCAATGATCACTCGATAAAGTTTACTTACGCAAAATGCGAAATCCACACCATCTTCTCTTTGCTTTTCATAGTGGTAGTCTTTCTTAAAACCCGACCATGTACTATTATGCCCTTTCAATCGTTAATTGAACAAAAAAATATAAGAGAAATAATATAATAATTAATCACTAAAAATCTTGTTTATGCTTCTTATAATAATATTAGTGGTACACTAACCAACTATATTAAATTTTTCTTAAATGTTTAAAATAAAAATTGTGTTAGTACAAATTTAACGAACGTTTTTGTAATAATCGTTGATACTAAAAAAAAGGATTTACAAGGTCTAATATGTAAACTATACTAATAAATAAGCCAACTATCTTATATTTTTTTATATTATATCACAAATAAATACAAACAGTAAACATAATTATAACAGTCGAACATCCAATTATCTAATTATTATTAATGTATACAAAATAAATGCATTTATTTTCTAAACAATATGTTAAATGTATTTTTTTGACTCATAATTGAATTCTAGAATGATATTTCATTATTTATGATAATTGTTAATATTAATTTTTGAATATTTAGAAAATTAACTATTTCTCATTTTTAACATTTTCACCAAACCATTTTATATGCCTAATTGAAAAATATTCGTTTTTAATTATATTTGTCATTCATGAATACATTATTATTAAGATATTTCAATAGTTATAAATAATTTATTTCTTAGCTATAATTTAACAATCAATAATTAAATAATAACTAAAAATATACAATAAGTAACTTAAAGATTTGTATTTTAATTTTTAACCGTGCAATATAAAATTATAATATACATTTCATGAGTAGGTTGTGTTATTAGAAAAGCATATAATATTACTTTAAAAGCTATACATAGGAATTTATCAAAAACTAAAATAAATATCGTATGACTATACATCAAAATATATTGTACAAAAAATCAAATTATTATTTTAGCTAAAAAGTTTGGTTGTAATAAAATAACTAAAATGTAAGTTCCTACCACGGTTTTAGTTGCCGATAATTATTCATGTACGTAGGCTCTATGAAAATAAAAACATTATACAGTTAGTTTGAACAACAGGCCATAAAATAAAAAGTCAACAAAAAAAACCTGATTTGGAGCAAAAATTACAATAACAAAGTCTACATTGTTACAAGATTTTACTTTTATAAACCATAAGAACATTTTGTATTCAAAATACAACCATTAGCGCAATTAGAGGGGGCCTGGGGAACTTCACATCCTTGTTCAGGCTCTAGATTTTGAGAATTATTCATTACTTCGAGTGTGTTGTGTAAGCCATCCATACCGAGATTACGGTACTCAACTTGGATACAAATATCATACGATTTTATAATTTTTTCCATTATATAAACGTATACATTTTCTAAATGGTCTGACTTGTTCTTTAAACGATTGTACCTACACCCTAGGATAGGAAACCTCATATAGTTGCTATAAAAAACACAATGTCTATTAATATTCAATAATAAAACGCGTATTTCGTCGGTTAAAACAGAAATAATTCTTAAAATTTCTTCGGTTAACATTTTGTCAATAGAATCTCTTTTCATGGAGGTCTTAAATTGAGGATTTGGATAAAGCTCAACAAAAGCATATACTGTGGCGTGAAATTTCATTATAATTTTACGGTTTCCGTGACAATAATTCAATTTTGTTAAATCTTTATCAAGAAAAAGTCTCTCCATGTCATAAACACCGTTTATCATGAATGTCAACATCGGCCTAGAATCTCTGATCACTCGATAAAGTTTACTTACGCATAATGCGAAATCCACATCATTTTCTCTTTGTTTTTCATCGTCACAACTTTTCATAAAACCCGACCATGTACTATTAAGCGCTTTCAATCGTTGAACGTACCTGCAACTTAGAAATGTGCTAAAGTATTCAAGGTATTCGATGTAGTTGTCTTCACGGATCGGAGTTTTTGTTAGAATTTTGGTATCCATTCTACCATACTTTTGGTGCTTAATCTTTAAGCCTCCTATTTTATGCCAGCCCGGTTGCTCGCGAATTGTATTCAAAATTGTAATGTACTCGTTTTTTATATGGTCGGGTGTTTCACACGCCATATGAATATGAAAGAGTGTAAAAAAAAATATTAATAGACTAAATTTGAAATACATTTTTACGCTTATAGCTGACACTTTATAAAAAAAAAGTATTATTCCTTTAATAATGTGTTACGATTAGTTTATAACCATCTAATTTGTTGTAGTGTGCATTCTAAAATGAGCAAAACAAAAGTATAATATTTTTATTTTACAAACATATGATGTTCAATAATTGTACAATGCAAATAGTTATGTTGTAAAATTAAAACAACTGGCAAATAACTAACTAAAGAACTATGGCATGTAAGCCCAAGACGTACAGGAAAAAATGTATGAATTTTGCAAATGCACCATATAGTAAAAACAGGACTTTATATAAGAAATTAAAGTTGTAAGAAAAACCACAACTAAAAAATAACAATTTTTACCAACAAGGTTTTTAAGCTTATATATTAAAAGTAGTATTACTGTTGTTATGGTTAAAATATTTTGGTATGTTTTTAATGGTTATTTACTATTTAAAAAATTAACTTTTTCTCTTTAATGAATTGTGTAACATTTACTCTAAGAACCATTTAATACGCCTTATAGAACAATTTTGGATTTTAAATATTATATTCATCTTTCTTTCATTGACTGATAGAATTTAAATTATTTTCCATTGGGCCATAAGGTTTCAAACTTTAGGATGATAAGAATAAAAAAAATCTAATAGTTATATTTTATATCAACATATGATAATTGTTTCAACTGATTAAAAATTATTTAGAAATTTAATTGTTTCTATATTTCCACATGTAAAAGATAAATTTGTAACCACTTTGGTTTCTAAATAAAATATACACATAAACAACACGCCATAAAATAAAAAGTCAATAAAATAACCAGATTTGGAGCACAATTTTATAGTGACATAGTGTACATTGATAAAAGATTTTACTTTTATAAACCATAAGAACATTTTATATTCACCTTACAACCATTAGCGCAACTTGAAGGGGGCCTGGAGAGGTTCACATCCTTGTTCAGGCTCTAGATTTTGAGAATTATTCATTTTTTCAAGTGCGTTGTGTAAACCATCCAAACCGAGATTTTGGTACTCAATTTCGATAATAATATCATACAATTTTTCAATTTTTCCCATTATATAAACGTATACATTTTCAAAATGGTCTGACTTCTTCTTTAAACGATTGTACCTATACTCTAAGAAATTAAACCTCATATAGGTGCCATGAAAAACACAAATTCTATCAATATTGAATAATGAAACGGTAACTTGGTCAATTAAAACTGAAATAATTCTTAAAATTTCTTCGGTTAGCTTTTTGTCGACAAAGTCTTGTTTCATCGAGGTCATAAATTGAGGGTTTGGATATAGCTCAACAAAAGCATACACTGTGGCGTGAAATTTCATTATAATTTTACGGTTTCCGTGACAATAATTAAATTTTCTTAAATCCTTATCAAGAAAGAGTCTCTCCATGTCATAAACACCGTTTATCATGTCAGTCAACATCGGCCTAGAATCTTTGATCACATGATAAAGTTTACTAACGCAAAATGCGAAATCCACATCATTTTCTCTTTGTTTTTCATCGTCACAACTTTCATAAAACCCGACCATGTAATATTAAGCGCTTTCAATCGTTGAACGTACCTGCAACTTAGAAATGTGCTAAAGTATTCAAGGTATTCGATGTAGTTGTCTTCACGGATCGGAGTTTTTGTTAGAGTATTGGTATCCATTCTACCATATTTTTGGTGCCTAATCTTTAAGCCTCCTATTTTATGCCAGCCCGGTTGCACGCGAATTGTATTCAACATTTTAATGTACTCGTTTTTTATATGTTCGAGTGTTTCACACGCCATATGAATATGAAAGAGTGTAAAAAAAAATATTAATAGACTAAATTTGAAATTCATTTTTACGCTTATAGCTGACACTTTATAAAAAAAAAAGTATTATTCCTTTAATAATGTGTTACGATAAGTTTATAACCATCTAATTTGTTGTAGTGTGCATTTTAAAATGAGCAAAACAAAAGATAATATTTTTATTTTACAAACATATGATGTTCAATAATTGTACAATGCAAATAGTTAAGTTGTAAAATTAAAACAACTGGCAAATAACTAACTAAAGAACTATGGCATGTAAGCCCAAGACGTACAGGAAAAAATGTATGAATTTTACAAATGCACCATATAGTAAAAACAGGCCTTTATATAATAAATTAAAATTGTACGAAAAACCACAACTAAAAAATAACAATTTTTACCAACAAGGTTTTTAAGCTTATATATTAAAAGTAGTATTACTGTTGTTATGGTTAGAATATTTTGGTATGTTTTTAATGGTTATTTACTATTTAAAAAATTAACTTTTTCTCTTTAATGACTTGTGTAACATTTACTCTAAGAACCATTTAATACGCCTAATAGAACAATTTTGGATTTTAAATTTTATATTCATCTTTCTTTCATTGACTGATAGAATTTAAGTAATTTTCCATAGGGCCATAAGGTTTCAAACTTTAGGATGATAATAATAAAAAAAATCTAATAGTTATATTTTATATCAACATATGATAATTGTTTCAACTGATTAAAAATTATTTAGAAATTTAATTGTTTCTATATTTCCACATGTAAAAGATAAATTTGTAACCACTTTGGTTTCTAAATAAAATATAATAAATAATAATACACAATATATAACTCAAACATACAAAGGATATAATATTAAAAAAAATTAATTAATACAAGCCTTGTTTTTATTAAAACTACGATAATTTATTTATTTCAACTATATAATATATATAAATATATATATAATATATCATGAGCAAATTATATTATTAGAAAAACATATAATATTTGAAATAATAATATTATAATATAGAAATGTAATAAAAATTTAAATAAATATCGTATAATTATATAACTAAATATATGGTACAAGATATCAAATTATTATTATTTTAATATATAACTATACATATTATATAATTTTTCAACAAAACTTAATTTAAAAAGGTCAAATTATGATTTCAGTTATAAAGTTTGGAGCAACTAAAGGGGATCCTGGTGAAGTTCACATCCTTGTTCAGGCTCTAGATTTTGAGGTTTATTTATTGTTTCGAGTGTGTTGTGTAAATCATCCAAACCGAGACTGTGGTAATCATCTTGGATAACACGTTCATAAAGTGCTTCAAGTCTTTCAAATACGTAAACGTATACACTGTCGAAATATTTTGCCTTATTCTGTAAGCTTTTGTACATATGCAAGTATATTTTGAAACGCATATATTGTGTGGGAATAATACAATATTTATTAACATTAGCCGCCGTAAAACTCACTACATCAATTAAGGTAGAAATTTTTGTAAAAACGTCTTCGGTTAGCTTTTCGTCAACAAGATGGTTTTTCATCAAAATCATAAACTTAGCGTGTGGATATAGATCAATAAAAGCAAACACTGTTGCGTGAAATTGCATTATAATTTTACGGGTTTCTTCACAGTAATTTGTTTGACTTAAATCCTTACCAAGAAAAAGTCTCTCCATGTCATACACACCTTGGGTCATTTTGGTCAATATCGGCTTAGACGCTTTGATCACATGATAAAGTTTACCCACGCAAAATGCAAAATCCACATTATTTCCTGTTTGCTTTTCATCTTTACAGCTATTCATAAAACCATTCCAAGTCCTACCAATCGATTTCAATCGTTGAACGTACCTGCAACCTAAAAATAAGCTGAAATATTCAAGGTATTCCATGTAGTTGTCTTCGGTGATGTGATTGCTCGTTAGAATAATGGTATTCATTTTGCCATACTTCTGGTGTTTGATCTTTAAGTCTTTTATTTTATGCCACCCCGGTTGCTCGCGAATTCTATTCAACATTTTAATGTAATCGTTTTGTATATGGTCGGGTGTTTCACTTGCCATATGAATATGAATAATTGTAAAAATTAATATGAATAAACTAAATTTGAAATACATTTTTACGCTTATAGCTGTCACTTGACAACAAAAAAAAGTGTTTCGTTTCTTTAACACTTTGTAAGACGAATGAAATAATTGTTAAACATTTTTTTCACAAACATATAATTTGAATAACTGTCGAAGAATTACCTTAAGAACTATCTCAAGTAAATCCAAAACGTATACTAAAGAATTTTGTCGATTTTTCATTCGCACTAAAGGTAAAAAATAAATCACTCGCTTATAGAATATTTTTATTTTCATTTTAAAGCTCCAAAAAAACAGTAAATTTATTGTAATGTAATAAAATGACTTAGTTATTTCCCGAATCTTAAGTTCTCGATTCAATGTAAAACGAAAACAGCTGGTGAACTTACATTTCATATACAACATACTATTTGTCTATTATCATAAAAAAAAAAAACGGTGAACTAAATGTACTTAAACGTTAAAACTATTTTTTTGGCTATAAGTATAGTTGTATTAAAACCTAGTGAGTACTTATATTCTATGTGGATTTAGAGAATTATTTATTGTTTCGAGTATGTTTGTTGTTTAAATCACACAAACCGAGATTGTCGTACACAACTTGGATAACAACTTCATAAAATATCCTAATTCTTAATATAAAATATACATTTAATGAGCAAATTATATCATTAGTAAAGCATATAGTATTAATTCAATGCTATACATAGAAATTTATCAAAAATGTTAATACATAACGTAAAGTTATATTACAAAGTATACTGTACAAAATGGCAAAGTTTTAAACACCTACAACGGTTTTAGTTGACGATAGTAGGTCATGTACGTAGGCTCATTGAAAAATACACTTTATACAGTTAGTTTAAACAATACGCCATGACATAAAAAGTCAACGAAAAAAACCCGATTCGGAGCACAATTTTATAATAACATTACCTACATTGTAACAATTTTTTTTTTTTTAAACCATACGATTAACCTAACCTAACCTTACCTAACCTAACCATACAAACAATCATTGGTGCAACTCGAGAGGTGCCTGGGAAAGTTCACATCCTTGTTCAGGCTCTAGGTTTTGAGAATTATTCAGTGTTTCGAGTGCGTTGTGTAAATCATCCAAACCGAGATTGTGGTACTCAACTTTGATGACAATATCGTACAATTTCCCAATTTTTCCCATTACATAAACGTATACATTTTCAAAACGGTCTGACTTCTTCTTTAAATGATTGTACCGGTACGCTAAGAGAGGAAACCTCAAATAGTTTCTATAAAAAATACAATGTCTGTCAATATTGAATAATAAAACGGTAATTTCGTCAATTAAAACAGAAATAATTCTTAAAATTTCTTCGGTTAGCTTTTTGTCAACAGAATCTCCAAGTACTATTAAGCGCTTTCAATCGTTGAACATACCTGCAACTTAGGTATGTGCTGAAGTATTCAAGGTATTCGATGTAGTTGTCTTCTCGGATCTGATATTTTGTTAGAATTTTAGTATCCATTCTACCATAATTCTGGTGCTTGATCTTTAAGCCTTTTATTTTATGCCAGCCTTGTTGCTCGCGAATTCTATTCAAAATTTCAACATACACCTTTTTTATACTGTCTGGTGTTTTACATGCTATATGAATATGAAAAAATGTGAAAAATAATATTAATAAACTAAATTTAATATACATTTTTACGTTTAAAGGTATAATCAATGTGTTATGATGAGTTTATATTCATCTATTTTGTTGTATTTTGCATTCTAAAATGAACAAAGCAATAGTATACCATATTTTTATTTTACGATCATATGATGTTCAAATGTACAATGCAAATAATTATTTTGTAAAACAAAAATAACTGTCGCCTAAAGAACCGAGGCATGTAAAGCCAAGACGTCCAGGAAAAAATGCATCTGTTTTTTATACGCACTATAAGGTAAACACAGGCCTTTATATAAAAATATATTACTGTTGTATTATAATGAATTACTTACATTTTATCATTAGTATTCGGTTCAATTATTAGCTGCACAAACAATGATATCTCTTGTTTTTCGACTATTTGTTTTTTAATGGGTTTAAATAATTGGGAGAATTAATTATTATTTTTTATTCTCATGTGTAAGATTCATTACCCATCACTAAATATGTCATATTTAATAATTTTGGTTTTAAAATCTGTTATATTCAACATTATATTTTACAATATATAAGTAATATCCCATTTGACTATCTTGATTTTAAACTTTAGGATGTAAGAGATAAAAAAAAAAAAATGTATTATTTAACTTAAAAATACAAAGGAATAAAACAATTAATTAAAGTTAGCCATAAGCTTATTTTTTTTATAACAATTAATCATAAAAAATCTTGTTTTAATTCCAGATAAGGTAATTTATTTTTTTCAAATATAGAAAATAAAAATATTATATAATAAGCATTCTATGAACTTCTTCTTCTTCTGGGATTTTACAGGCCTTTAAGCCCATCACCGCAACAAAATATTGTCTCCAACCGACTCTATCGTTTGCACATTCTACTGCGTTCCTTACGTTCAGAAGTTTCAGATCTTCTTGTACTCAATCCATCCATCTTTGTCTAGGGCGTCCTCTAGGTATCTTGAACGTTCCATGAACAAAAATATTCTTACATATAATATGATTTTAAATATTATAAATATAACGTTATCACATATAACTATAAATATTACATAATTATTTAACAAAACTTTATGTAGAAAAAGTCAAATTATTATTTCATTTATACCGTTTGCTCGTGAAGAATTAACTTATGAACATCTACGACGGTTTTAGTTAATCATAGCTGTTGTTCATGTATTTTTTTAAACCATACAAACATTTTATTTACAACATACAATTTGTCTATTACTATTGAAGAAACAACGGCTAATTGCATGCAATAAAATTCTGAGGAAGTTTTAAGAGTTTTGAAATGATCTGAACTTCCTTATCCCCTCTAGTTGCAGTATTTTTGGCAATAAGCTAGTGGTTAAAACTTGTAAAATATGTAGTTATAAATAATGTAGTTATTCTACATTGTTAATAGATTATTACGTTTTATTTTAAATTATACGACCATTTCATATACAACACACAATCATTGGAGCTACTAAAGGGGATCCTGGGGAAGTTCACATCCTTGTTCAGGCTCTAGATTTTGAGGCTTATTTATTGTTTTGAGTGCGTTGTGTAAATAATCCAAACCGAGATTGTGGTACTCACCTTGGATAACAATATCATAAAATTTCTCGAGTCTTTCAATTACGTAAACGTATACACTGTCAAAATAATTTGTCTTAGACTTATTCTATAAGCGTTTGTACATATACAAGTAGAATTTTAAACTCATATAGTGTTTAGGAATACTACAATAATTATCAATATTGGCCACCGTACACTCATTTTACCAATTAAAACGGAAATTATTTTGAAAACGCCTTCGGTTAGCTTTTCGTCAACAAGATGTTTTTTCATCAAAATCATAAACTTAGCGTGTGGATATAGATCAATAAAAGCAAGCACTGTTGCGTGAAATTGCATTATAATTTTACGGGTTTCTTCACAGTTATTTGTTTGACTTAAATCCTTATCAAGAAAAAGCCTCTCCATGTCATACACACCTTGGGTCATTTTGGCCAATATCGGCAGCACGGATAGTAATGGATGGAGGGATGTAGTAGAGGCAGCAAAAGTCTGTTAAGGACCATACAAGCTCAAGAAGATTATTTTTCAAAAATTATCGTTTACATTATTTATCGGCTTAAACTTATCAATCAATTGAGTGTCATAAATCAAAGGCTTAACGTGTCTGAAAAATTGTCATTAAAAATTAA
>NW_026096106.1:0-17500 GCF_023614345.1 Adelges cooleyi | reverse complement strand
GACCATGGTTCTCGGGTCGATGTCCCCAATCGCTTCGTAGAGCTCCCGCCTCTGGGTTGCCCAGGCGGGACAGTCTACCAGCGTATGGTTGGCACTGTCCAGCATGTTGCAGTGTGCACATGTTGGACTGGGTGCTTTTCCGATCCTGTGGAGGAAGTCGTTGAAGCACCCGTGCCCTGACATCAACTGGGTGAGGCGGTAGCACATAAGACCGTGCCTACGGCCCACCCAGCCCTTGAGGTCCGTGATGAGTGTTCGGGTCCACTCACCACTCGTCGCCGTCTGGAGCCGCCTCTCCCACCTGTTTAGGGTGTAGACCCGGAGGGGGTTTGGCGGCCTCTCTTCCTCTTCAGCTAGCCGGCGCAGTCGAAACGCCTCTTCACGCTCTATGGCCAGAAGGTCCGCTGGTGGTATCGCCGACAGCAGGTTTCCTGCGTCGTACGATACGGTGCGGTACGCGCAGATGCTTCGAAGAACAGCCCTGCGCTGCACCCTCAATAGCTCATCCGCGTTTGCCCTCCGGTAGGGGAGCCCAATGGCCCACACCGGGGCTCCGTAGAGGAGTATCGAGTGAACGACACTGACGAGCAGCCTTCGTCTAGGTTCACGGGGGCCGCCGATGTTAGGCATAAGCCTTGACAAGGACGTGAGCGCGCCCTGCGCTTTTACCGCCGCAGCCTCGACGTGCTGCTTGAAGCTGAGGTCGCGATCCACGATGACCCCTAGGTACTTCATGGTCTCGGTTACCTCAACTTCTACGTCATTGAGGAAAATACGTGGAACCCGATCCTTGTAATTCCTCCTGAACGCCACCGCTTCTGTCTTCTCGACAGCCAGGTGCAGGCCCAGAGAGCGGAACTTGGTCGCTACCGCGTTCAGAGCTCCGTTTACTCTGTCCTCCACCTCCTCGACCGTCTTGCCAGAGGCGATGACGAGCGTGTCGTCTGCGAAGCCGATTACCGTTGACTGGACCGGTAGTTCGGCTCGCAACACCGTATCGTACGTCAAGTTCCATAGGGTCGGCCCCACCACCGATCCCTGTGGAACACCGCATGAAACCTCCACCCGCAGTTCACCGTCGTCCGCTGAGGGGCACGCGATCCTTGCTGCCCGCTCCGAGAAGTAGGAGCTGAAAATGCGCTGTAGGTACAGCGGCACTTCCCACTCCTGTAGGGCACTCATTATATGGCGCCAGCCGATGGAGTTGAATGCGTTTCTGACATCCAGGCTGACTGCCACACAGGCCTCGTAGCTGTTCACGGCGGTGAGTGCCTTCTCTCGGAGCATGCGCAATGCGTCGTCCGTCGACTTTCCCTTCCGAAAGCCAAACTGCCGGTCTGATAGCCCCCCTCTGTCGTCGAGGTGCTTCTCCAACCGGCGGACTAGCAGGAACTCCAGTAGCTTCCCAACGTCGTTCAAGAGGCACAGCGGCCGGTATGACGATGGTTCGTCCACCGGCTTTTGCCCCTTGCGAAGCAGCACTAGTCGTGCTTGCTTCCAACGTGTGGGAAAGCCACCCGCCTTGAGGCAGGCGTTCAGCATGGAGACAACGAAGGTCGGGTCAGCCTTGTATGTCTCCGCAAGGATCGCGTTGTTGATGCAGTCCGGACCAGGGGCTTTCTTCCTGCCCTTTACCCGCGCGACCGCAACCCCGACTTCCTCCCGCGTGAACACGGGGTGGTCGTCGGTCAGTGGCCTCGGGACCGGAACCGGAACGAAGGCCCCGTCGTCTGGAAAAAGAGCACTCGTTACTCTTTCCAGAGCGGCGGCCTCCATCTGATCCGCGGCGGGAGCCCCCTTCAGCTTCTTCATCACCAGCTTATAGGGTTTTCCCCACGGGTCCTGGTCCACGGACTGCACAAGCTCGTCCCAGCACCTCCTCTTGCTGCGGTGAACTGCCACCTTGAGGTTCCGCCTTGCCTCTCTGAGCGCCGCCAGGGCTTCTGCAGAGATGTTCTCGGCTTCTCTGCCGCCCCTAGCCGCTTCCCGCGTGGCGGCACGCTTGACGGCCCTCCTTGCCCTCGTGCATGTCCTTCTGAGCTCGGCTATTTCAGCCGTCCACCAGTGGGCCGGGGGTTTTGCCTCTGGTGGACCCTTCCTGGTGGGTAGTGCGAAGTTGCAAGTGTGCGTGACACGCCTCTCGAACTCCGCCGCCCACCATTCCACGAGCTCGTTGGGGTCGTCTGGCGGCTCCACGATCTCTCTTCCCCACTTGGCAAGCGCATACCCGGCGGTGAAGAGGTCCCTGCCGATGCCCTTCGTGGTATTCCAGCCTTTGAGATGTTGAGTGGTGCGGTGCGGGCGCCTGCCAGTCAACATCTCGAACTGGATGGTGTGGTGGTCGGAGTGGTTATCTTCCTCCGACCGTACTGTCCACCCACTCAGCGCTCCAATAGCAGACTCACTTGCAAGGGTGACGTCTACTATTGAGCCTCGGCCCCTCCCAACGAAGGTCGGCTCCGCCCCCTCGTTGACCACCACGAGGCCCAGCCCGTCGACAAGGGATACTAGGCCATCTCCCCGCGCGTCGGACACCCAGTCCCCCCAGGCTGCCGAGCGCGCGTTGAAGTCGCCCGCGATGATGGTTTTGGCGGTTGGCCCTAATACCCTTAGGCTGTCCTCGAGTCGCTGGAGGAACGCCGTGAACTGCCTCGCAGTTTGATTCGGAGATACATAGCAACTGTAGATGTGTACGCCACCTACTCTAGCTGCTACGTACTCGTCATCTCGCTGGATGGCCGCTACCGGGATTCCGTTACCGAAGATCCCGATCGCTGCACGGCTGGTCCCTCCGCTGGTGATCCAGCCACCGACGTCGTTGGTAACGCCATGAGGGTCGGATGCTATTACCACATCGACCCTCTCCTCCGAGACCGTCTGGGCTAGGAGGTCCTGCGCAAGTCGGCAGTGGTTGAGGTTAACTTGCAGAAACCTCATGCACTGCCTCCCTACGCTCCCGATGTTGACTGGGAGTTCCGCTGCTCCCGGTCTTCCTCGCTAACCCCTACGTCTTCGGTTGTGGCTGAGGGGGCTGGGCGGTGGCGGCCCTCTTCACTTGATTCGATGCGCTTGCCCCTGGCGACGGGCCCCTGGCAGTCCTTCGCCTTGTGGCCCGTCTCGTGGCACCGAAAACAGCACCCGGAGCGGTCCTGGCCCTTGCAACCGGTGGCCATATGCCCGCGTTGCAGACACCTGAAGCACCTGGGTCCCTTGTCCTCGGGGATCCTGATGCGACAGGTGCTCCAGTTGACCCGGATCTTCTTCACCGCAGCCAACTGAACCGCCACCTTCATGGGGACTGCCATGCGGCCAAACCCGCCGGTGCCAGTTTCGCTCCGGGTGATCACCGGCAACGGTACTTCGTCCTGGAGCCCTGCCGCTGGCCCTTCGCTAACGACTGCCCTGATTGCCGCTTGCAGCTCCTCGGCCTCGACCCACTCTTGGACATCTAGGATCAGGATCGACGCTTTCCTGCTCGGTCTGCCGACCCTGATTCCAGATCCTAACACTCCCCTCAGCTTAGCGGCCACCTCGTCCGCTTGCGCGGGGGTGCACTTAAGCTGTAGGAGCACAGCGCCGTTGCGGGTGCGGGTGGAACTGTCGACGGTCACCCCGAGCGCCGACAGGTTAACTGCCCCAATCGCCTTCTTCATGGCCACACCATAGGACGTGCCGTCCGGTAGTGGTCCAATCACTATGGCCTCTGACCTCGGCAGCTTCCTCTTGAGCTCCTCGGGGGTGGGGCCTCTTCTTTGTGGGCCCATTCCCTCGGGCCTTCTCCGGACCACCTCGCTCCACCGCTCGGTGGGCTCCACAAACCTGACCCGCGGGTTATCCCGATTTGCGGCGGTCGCGTTGGGCGGGACCGGGGCCCCTTGCTGTTGCAGTGGTTGTTGTTGCTGCTGTCGTTGCTGCTGCTGTTGCTGTTGCTGCTGTTGTCGTTGACGCTGCTGTTGCGGCTGTTGCTGTCGCTGACGCTGCTGCTGCTGCTGTCTCTGACGCTGCTGCTGCTGCGGCTGCTGCGGCTGCTGCTGCTGCCGCTGTTGCGGCTGCTGCTGCTGTTGCCGCTGCTGCTGTTGCTGCTGCTGCTGCTGCTGCTGGCGTTGGGGCTGCTGCATCTGCTGCTGCCGCTGCTGCTGTTGCTGCTGCTGCTGCTGGCGTGGGGGCTGCTGCTGCTGCTGTTGCGGCGGCCGTTGCTGGTGCCTCGTTTGCACCTGCGGTTGTGGCTGCTGTAGCTGCTGGCCCTTCCTGCGCCGCCTTGGCCGCCTTAGCCGAGGCTGAGGCTCAGGCTGAGGCTGCTGCTGTTGCTGCGGCTGCTGCTGCGGATGTTGTTGCGGCTGCGGCTGCGGCTGCGGCTGCGGCTGTTGCTGCGGCTGCTGCTGCGGCTGCGGTTGTGGCTGCGGCTGTAGTTGGGTGTGGGCCTGACTTTTGGTCGGTGACTTCAGCAGTCGCTTTGGCTTCAGTGGAGACTGAAGCTGCGGCGAATCCCGCATAGGCGAATACGGCTCCCAGTTCGGCGTATGCGTGCCTACGTCCACCATTACTACCTGCCTTTTCCTCCGCGGGGCTTCCTGTTGGAGGAGGAAGATCGGAGCAGTTGCCTTATTCGTCTGGACGGTTTGACGTAAGGCGTTCCTCTCGGACTCCGAGTTTTCGCGAGCGATCCGCAGCTTCTTGCACACCATTCTCGCGTCCACCAGGAGTTCCAAGTGCTCAATGACACTCCTGATGGTTGCTTTGTGCTTTTGGCTGACAGTGGCATCTGACAGCTCCAACAGCCGGTTCAGACCCGGGTTAGGGTCGGTTCTTTTCTTGGGCTCGGCTGGCTGCACGAGCTCCTTTAGGTCTATAATGATCCCATCGACCTTATCCTCCTGCGCCTTTAATTTTGCCTGAAGATCCATTGATCTGTTCAGGGCGTGGATAAGGTTGAGGTCGGCCTGTCCGCACAAGCTCGATCTCCTGACTGGTGAGGTGATATGTTGGTCCGAGGCATCCTCGAACACCTCCATTTCTACGCCAGGATCTTTCCGATCTCCAGTTTTTCCGTGTACAGTCGGTTCAGTGGCTATTTCACCACCGGTGAGGCCCTGCTTCCCAGCCCCACCTACGTTTACTTTACCAGCCCCGCTGGCGGCAGGGTCACGCGAATTCCCTGCACTTTTATTGGCTATGCTTGATGTCGACCGGTGGGACGAGCCACTCCCACCTGCCGTTTCCACGAGGTCCGATCCCTCCGATGAGGGCCCCGCGGATGCTTCGATTCCGTTTTGTTGTGTTTCCATGTTGATTTTGGCTGGTTTTTCTTTGGGTGTCCTTCCCGCAGGGTGAATGCCATGCAACTGCGGAGGGTTCGACCCTCCCTCCGCAGAGGTCCAATTTCCTTTTGGACTAATAGGTCGCCCTCCAATGCTCCCCGAGGAGTTTATCCTCGGGTGGTGGAAGGCTCCATTAAGTCCCTTGTTGTCCACTGGCACCGCGTAGACGTCCTCGACTTGTCCGCAGGAGCGGACAGGCCGTGACGTCTGTGCGGTGCCAGGGGGGTCCTCGCGACCTCCGATGGTGGCGTACACACCATCGTTGTCCGTTTGGACCCCCGTTTCCGTTTTCTCCGTGCCCTCCGGTGTTGCTGGGAGAGGCCTGGTCGCTGGGTCGGGTCGCAGCGACTTGACCGCTGCTTTAGTGCCGGCGAGTGCTACGGGGGCCGCCGCCACCGCCGCCGTGGGGACGCTAGGGGCAAGCGTTTTAACCCCTGACCTCCAGTTGGCCAGCCCGAGCTGGTGGTGTTTCCAGCTCGGGATCGGGTCGGCCTGTTTAATTGTGGCCCCATTATTTTCCGGGCCGAACACGCTAAAATTTATCGACGTATTTTTTAGGCCCTTGCCTATTAACGCCGCCCCTCCGACCGTGCCCATCGCCGTCGCCCAAGAGGCCCCCCCCTTCTTGTCACCGGAGGATGGGGTATCCCAGATAGAGCTCTTGGCCTTTGTCGATCGCCTGGATCGTCTCCGACGGCTCGACCTACGGATGGCCACACACTCCGACGTGTTGAGCCTCCTCGTGCTGGCGGTGTTGTCGAACGGCCTTCCCCCCAGGACGCTGCTCATTTCTGAGCTGTCCATGAATGAGGGAAAGGACGACGTGGATGTGTTTGGCGTACTCGTCGACAAGAGCCTAAAACCCGCATCGTCGCGAGACCGGATCCCCCTGAAGCCGGGGAAAAACGGCATTGTATCCTTTGCGCGCCTTTATTAATATTACAACTGTAAATAATATGATAGACAAAAAAAGAAAAAAACCAAAAAAAACAATTAAAATAATTATTTTTTTTTTTTTGGTTTAAAAACGAAAATTATAATCCCTGGGACCAGGGAGAAACGGCATTATTTATTTATTTTTTTTTTTTCCTTTTGCGCACACTTAATATTATTATAACTATTACTATTGTTTGTGCAAATAATATAAATTAAAAGATAAAAATTTACTTTAATTTAATTTAAACTTATTTTAAAAACGAAAACTATAAACACTACGCACGCTCTGTATGCGTGACACCAATTTGCGCGCCGCCGCCGATTCCGGGAACGGCCGGCCGTCTGCGGTGCGCCGCGCTCGGCGTTGTAATTCGACACCGCCCGGCGGCTGTCGATTCGGCACTATTTTCAAGGATTAATAACTAATTAAGTTTTAAACTTACAGCTTTGGCGATGGTATGCCTGCCTTGCTGGTGCTGCGCTGGATCCAACAAGTTTTCAATGGTAGCTCTACCACAACTGGGAGCCGAACGAGAATCAAAAACAGTTACACTCGCGTTCCCCGTGTAACGCACACTGTTATTTTTCACCGCACAAAATAATTAACAAGTAAAAACTTGCGACTTACAAACGTCACTGCCGGTTCAATAATCCACCGACCTAAACGGTAGACCCCGCGTTGAATCGACGAGCGCAAGACGAATTTTTCAAGCCGCCGCACGCACTGATCGGACTTAAAAAGTTTCGATAACCCCACTGCCGTGCGCGGGACAGCAAAATAGTACGAAAACACGATTTAATCGAACTTAAAATCGGCACCACGACTTTAATAATTAAACGATTTCTTTGCCGAACCCCGCGTTGTGACGACAAAGCCAAGACGGATTTTTCGACACGTCAAACACAAAAAACGGTCGAAAAAAATTCGCGCAAAAACACTCAATGACACGGAGCGACCGGAGACATATGTGCACTCGACGGCTGCTACAACGCGACTCAACCTAACCTAACCTAACCTAACCTAACCTAACCTAACCTAACCTAACCTAACCTAACCTAACCTAACCTAACCTAACCTAACCTAACCTAACCTAACCTAACCTAACCTAACCTAACCTAACCTAACCTAACCTAACCTAACCTAACCTAACCTAAACCTAACCTAACCTAACCTAACCTAACCTAACCTAACCTAACCTAACCTAACCTAACCTAACCTAACCTAACCTAACCTAACCTAACCTAACCTAACCTAACCTAACCTAACCTAACCTAACCTAACCTAACCTAACCTAACCTAACCTAACCTAACCTAACCTAACCTAACCTAACCTAACCTAACCTAACCTAACCTAACCTAACCTAACCTAACCTAACCTAACCTAACCTAACCTAACCTAACCTAACCTAACCTAACCTAACCTAACCTAACCTAACCTAACCTAACCTAACCTAACCTAACCTAACCTAACCTAACCTAACCTAACCTAACCTAACCTAACCTAACCTAACCTAACCTAACCTAACCTAACCTAACCTAACCTAACCTAACCTAACCTAACCTAACCTAACCTAACCTAACCTAACCTAACCTAACCTAACCTAACCTAACCTAACCTAACCTAACCTAACCTAACCTAACCTAACCTAACCTAACCTAACCTAACCTAACCTAACCTAACCTAACCTAACCTAACCTAACCTAACCTAACCTAACCTAACCTAACCTAACCTAACCTAACCTAACCTAACCTAACCTAACCTAACCTAACCTAACCTAACCTAACCTAACCTAACCTAACCTAACCTAACCTAACCTAACCTAACCTAACCTAACCTAACCTAACCTAACCTAACCTAACCTAACCTAACCTAACCTAACCTAACCTAACCTAACCTAACCTAACCTAACCTAACCTAACCTAACCTAACCTAACCTAACCTAACCTAACCTAACCTAACCTAACCTAACCTAACCTAACCTAACCTAACCTAACCTAACCTAACCTAACCTAACCTAACCTAACCTAACCAAACCTAACCTAACCTAACCTAACCTAACCTAACCTAACCTAACCTAACCTAACCTAACCTAACCTAACCTAACCTAACCTAACCTAACCTAACCTAACCTAACCTAACCTAACCTAACCTAACCTAACCTAACCTAACCTAACCTAACCTAACCTAACCTAACCTAACCTAACCTAACCTAACCTAACCTAACCTAACCTAACCTAACCTAACCTAACCTAACCTAACCTAACCTAACCTAACCTAACCTAACCTAACCTAACCTAACCTAACCTAACCTAACCTAACCTAACCTAACCTAACCTAACCTAACCAACCTAACCTAACCTAACCTAACCTAACCTAACCTAACCTAACCTAACCTAACCTAACCTTTTTTTTTTTTTTTTTTTTTTTTTTTAACTGCATCCATAGAAAACTGGGGAGGTACTCGCCTGTTGAGGCATTACTTCCCCCCAGTTTTCCGAACCTAACCTAACCTAACCTAACCTAACCTAACCTTTTTTTTTTTTTTTTTTTTTTTTTTTTTTTTTTTTTTTTTTTTATATCGACGACCACCCCGTACCAAGCCTTAGGCAATACTTGGGGTGGACGCCATCGTTTATTGAACATTAATCCATACATCAATTTAACTCAATTTAACACAATACATCAATTTATACATACATGGGGGCCTCTAACCACCCTAACATTTGATTGGCCTTCAGCCTATAACAAAAGAATAAAAATAAAAAATAAATTTAATTCCTTCTTCCTCTTCCTCGGCCTCGTCTGGTTCCAGCAACGAATCTTCTTGCTGGGGCCTCCACTCTCCTCTCTGCTTCTTCTTGCCGTTCGTCCATTTCTTTTTTCCCTATTATTTGCTCGACAAAAGTGGCCATCTGGTTCCAGCCTTCTTGGTCTCTCAGCATAGCTTCCACTGCCTTTTCAAGGTCTAAGGCACCACCTAGTTTTGCCGTCAATTCCCCTCTAGGGCCGTCCCATTCTGGGCAGTCGAATAAACAATGTTCTGCATCCTCGAAGGGATGGCGGCAGTATTTGCATTCGCTGGACATTGCACGCTTCCTTTTCCATAGGTAACTTTGGAAACACCCATGTCCTGACAGGAACTGCGTCATGTGAAAACTCAGTGTGCCGTGTCTTCTTGTTGTCCACTTTTTAACATTTGGGATAAGGGCGTGCGTCCATCGCCCCTTTTTGCTCCTGTCCCATCTATCTTGCCATCTTTCTAGCAGCTTCTCTCTGGCTTCTTTTACGACGTCTTTTGTTGGGCGACCTGCAGCTTTTCCTCTATATACCTCCAGCTTCTCCCTCACCAGCTCGTCCGCTGGGGGTGTACCCGTTATGACTTGGATGGCGTCGTCTGATACGGATCTATACGCTCTGCCCACCCGCAGGGCAATTTTCCTCTGGACTTGGTTCAGTTTAGAGCAGTTTCTCCCGGTCTTCATTGCCTCAGCCCAGCACGGGGCCGCATATGACAACTGGCTCTGCACAACACTCGCCAGGAGTGACCTTTTTGCCTGGCTTGGTCCCCCGACTCTTGGCATCAGCCTCGATAGCGCATTAATGGTCTTCATTGTTTTTTCGGAGATATTTTGGACATGGCTACTAAAAGACAGCCTCGTGTCCATCACCACCCAAGATATCTCAGTGATTTCAGCACCTCTATTTTGTGTCCATCTATTTCTAATTGTGGCACTTCATACACGTTTTTTGTGGTCAGCATAACGGCTTCTGTCTTTTGAGCAGCTAGGCTAAGTTCGTTTTGACCAAGCCAGCGTGTTATCATTTTCAACGCCTCGTTCATTTTGCTTTGCAGCATAGTGCCGTTTTTTCGCGGTACCTACAACCGCGATGTCATCGGCAAAGCCAACCAGTCTGATCCCCTCAGTCATGTTCATTCTTAGGAGGCCGTCGTACATAATATTCCACAAAATTGGGCCCAGGACTGAGCCCTGTGGGACCCCACTCGTGACTAGCCTGTTTTCAGTCTCGTCGTCTCCTACCAGTAGTGACCGATCTCCAAGGTAGCTTCGCAGCAACCCAATGAGGTAAGCCGGCACTCCTTTGGATTTAAGCGCCTCGTCTATAGCACGCCAAGAGGCCGAATTAAACGCGTTTTTTACGTCAATTGTGACCATCATGCAGAGTTTTCGTGCCTTGTATGAACCCTTTGCCGCCTCCTTGGCTATTTCCCGTACTGCGTTTATGGCATCTATGGTTGATCGTCCTTTGCGGAAGCCAAACTGGTACTCGGAGAGTCCGTGGTTTAGCTCCAGGAAGGCCTCGATCCTTTGTACCATCAGGCGTTCTAATAGCTTACCCGAGGTGTCTAGTAGACACAGTGGTCTGTATGACGAGGGGGTCTCCGGTGGTTTACCTTCTTTTGGTAATAGAACCAACCTGGCTCTCTTCCATTTTGTCGGGAAGATTCCTTCTCTTAGACAGGCGTTAAAGGTTTCCAAGAACATCTGGGGGCATCTGTTGGCTACGATTTTGATGATTTCATTTGGTATCCCATCGGGTCCGGGTGCCTTCCCGTTTGGTAGCCTTCTAATTGCAGTCCGCAGCTCGCTTGGCTGGAATAGGGGTATCGATGGTACCGTTGGGCTTGGTGGGTACGCTGGCGTTCGGTGTATGGGAAAGAGCCCGTCCAGGACTTTTTTAAGGTTTTCCCGGTTTCTGAGGTAAGGTGTCTCAATTTTTTTGAACAGTTTTTTGGTCACTATTTTGTAAGGTAGTCCCATGGGTCTTTGTCCACATCCTCGCACAATTTGGCCCATGATTTTTCCTGGCTTTTCTTAATTTGAAGCTTTAGAGCCTTCTTGGCCGCCTTCAATGCCGTTCTTTCGGGTATGCAGTTTTCGTAGCCCCGTTTTTTAATCATTTTTTGAAGGTTTCGTCTTGCTGCCATACTCTCCCTTCTTAATTCCGCTATATTTTCGCTCCACCAGTGCACCGTGGGTTTGTGTCGGATATCTGTTCTTTTCCTTGGCATCGCTGCGTCACACACGCCAGTTAGAACTTTGTTTAGGCGTTCGGCGTTTCGGGCCGCACTTTCTGCAAATCCGTTAGCGTTTGTACGGTTATCTAGGAATGTGTGGGCTTTCCCAATGTCCATCTTTCTCAGTACCCATCCATCTCTCTGTGGTTCCAGCTTGGGCTTGGGCCCGGTTTCTTTGAATTCGTACTGGATATAAAAGTGGTCACTCAGCGATTCTTTATTTAGCACTTCCCAGTTCGTTAGTTTTGCCATTAACGTATGGCTGGCAAACGTGACATCAATAATTGAGTTTTGTTGGCCTCTTTGCCATGTAGGTTTGTGTCCTATATTGCAGCATGCTAGTCCCAGCGTGGCCGTCATCTCAGCTAGCGCCAAACCTTTTTGATCACTTTGGCGTGATCCCCACTCGTACTCTTTAGCGTTAAAATCTCCGCCGACTACTACTTTGGTATTTGCTGTTCGGATGCTGCGTTCCAGTTCTTCTAGGAAGCTCATAAATTCCGATAGAGTACAGTTTGGAGTCCAGTAGCAACTGTACCACCTCACTCCATTTGCTTCTATCCAGGCAAAGCCATTTCCACTGCCTTTGTCCACTACTACATACCTTGCCCTGGCTTCTTTTGTAACCGCAATCGCACAAGTGTTATTTTGACATGCTGACCATAGTAGCATTGTCTGGTCATGGTGGTATTCCGAAATTAGGAGTATTTCTATTCCCAATTCCACCACTGTTTGAGCCAGCAGTTCTTGAGCTGCTGCACTCTTGTTTAAGTTTATTTGTAATATGCGGGTGCCCGTTGCGTTTCTTGTCGCCTATTTGGCGCCTGTCCGCAGTTTGCGCTACCTGGGTAGTGATCTATACCCTTTGGGTTTTTGTTTAACGCACATACAACGCAGTTTGGGTCATTTTTGCACTCCCTGGCTTTGTGGTCGGGGGATCCACATGTCATGCATAGACCAGCCCTGTCTGTGCCGCTGCAGTCTATTTTCATATGGCCAAACTCATGGCAGCGAAAACACCTAACGGGTCGCGTCTTCTCTCTTATCCTGCAGTTGACCCATCCTATTTTTAGTTTGCCTATTCTTAGCAACTGATTTGCTGCCGTTGAAGGTACTCTTGCGACCGCCGACGAGGTGCCACCCCTTCCCATTTTGATATTATACACCTCTATCTCATGCCCACTCACTCCAGTTGTGGAATTTATCGCCTCCGCGATCTCCTCTCTTGTGGTCGTCTCATCAAAGTCCCTAATTTCAAGTGCCGTCGTCTGCACCAGTTTCCTCGCGTCTCCTTTGCCGGTTATGGCATCGTCTACCGCCGACTTAAAGGACATTAGGGATTCAGGGTTGCTGTTTGCCACCTCCATGAGGATATGGCCTTTCGCTGTCCTCCTGATCTTTTGGATGCTTATACCTAGTTCTTCGATGTTTACCTTGCTCTTTATTTCTTTTAATACATCAGCATAGGATGCGTTCGTTGGGTTTACCAGAACCGCATCCGGTCTGGTTTTGCGTCTAGCTCTGGGTGGCTGTTTCTGCTTTCTTGGCTTCTTTTTCCTTCTCTGTTCTGTCCACGTACCCTCGGGGGTGCTAGCGATTTCACCGGTTGGTGTTTCTACTGTAACCATCTCTTCTACCCCTAACTCGGGCTCCAAGAGAGGCGGCCACTTGAGTTTTAGAGGTGCCTTTTTGAATGGTGGGGTGAAGGTCGCTTGTGACGCGTTTTTTAGAATTCCCTTGTGTTTCTGTTTGTTTTCTTCATGGATTTGACCCCGAGGGGGCTGGGCTTCATCCGTTACCACCATACTTCTCCCAGGGACGAGAGGGATTTTCCTGGTTGGACTGGGAGATTTCTCCTCTCTATCTTTACGCTTACTCTGTCCTTCGCCTTTTCTAAATTTTTCCCGGAACTGAGTCCGGTAAGAATTTAGTTCTAACAGTAGTGTTGTGATCTTTCCGCTAGCTATTTTAACCCCTTTATGGCAATTTTGTGCCTTCGCAATCACTGCTATGTTTTCTATTTGCTCGGTGAGATTTCTCCATGCTATCTCCTCCTTTTCCAAAATGTTTTGCTTTGGGTCGCCTTCATCTCCCGAGGCTCCACCTCTGAGCCTTAGTAACGCGTAGTGGTTGTAGTGTTTTTGGTCAAATGTTTCTTTGCCTGGGCGAGCTGCGTTAAAACCGGATAGGCCGGTACCATGTCTGGTGTGGGGCTTCCACTCTGCTCGGCCTTTGTCAGTCACTCTGGGTGGTAGGCTCCCCCCACCCAAAGAGTCCCCTCCAGCTACCCGAGACGCTGGTGGGGCGGTAACTAATGGTGTCTTAAAACTGTTGCTCATTAGTCGATTTTTTTAGAGGTTTTCCTCCCCTGCGTTTTTAACCTACCGCCAGGCTACGGTTTCCGATTTCCTTTATTGTTTGCCCATAGTCCCGCGCACCGATATTACTCGGCGACGGGTACTATAGGCTGCCGAGTCTACGAGGATGACGGGGGTCGACTAACTCCCCGTCATTTGCCAGGTGCCATACCCGGAAGGTCGGTTCCTCAGGGGACGCACCGTGCTGCGCCCGAAGCCCACCGCCCGCCGCGTTGGTCCAACGCAGTCGTCTTCCAGTCCGTTTTCTTATACTCCGTTTGTCCGTATTCCCATTTCGGTTTTCTTACCCGTAGTCCCACTCGCGAGCCGTGCTCGGGGATGGAAGCTGCGGACAGCCAGGTCTACGATGATGTCGGGGGTCGACTAGCTCCCCGACAGGGATTTGCTAATAGCTAGCAGGCTCCTTCCAGCCTGCCGACCCCAACCAATTAAGGTAAGAGCCGGCTCTTGGACCAGGGATCCTTGGCACCGACTCAGTTTCGAGCCGGTGAGCCCCTCCACCACGACAAGGTGGATCCCCTGGAGGGGAACCTAACCTAACCTAACCTAACCTAACCTAACCTAACCTAACCTAACCTAACCTAACCTAACCGGCGGTAAAGCCGGTCCCACTCACCAATGCCGGCCCCTGGTTCTCCAGGCCTGGGGCGTTAACAATATTTTTGTTATCGAAACTTTCCATATTGTGGTTTTATGGGTTTTCCTTCCCCTTGTGGTGTGCCCGCCACCGGGTTGAGGTCCTTTATTTTGTCCAAAGGCGGACCTCGGGCCTCGCCGACCCCGAATAATTAAAGTAAGGGCCGGCTCTAAGTCGCCTTCCCTGTTAGCCGACCCAATTAAGGGCCGTTACCAACTGGCACCGCTTGGAGGTGGGGACAGGACTTTGCCAGTCAACCTAACCTAACCTAACCTAACCTAACCTAACCTTTTTTTTTTTTTTCCCCTGTTTGAATCGTAAACGGCCCCAGAACTCGCCTATTAAGCATTACTTTGGGGCCGCTTACATCGTTTATTGTGAAATCAAACACGATATATACAACATATTTACAAGTATGAAAAACACAATACATCTCTTAAATTAGACAATTATTACACAAACATTTTTCTAAATTTAGTCTACTAATAAGTTTTGAAATTACAATACATCTCTTAAATTAGACAATTATTACATTTTCTAAGTTAAGACTTGTGTTATTTGGGTTGGTCTTCACCCCGCATCGCAGATGCCGCCGGGCTGGTGACTGCTCCTCTTCTACCCCGCGTCTCAGACGCCGCCAGGTCTCACTTCTTCATCTTGGCCTTCGCTGTTCGATACGCTTCGCATTTCCCGCTGCCGGGATAGTGGTCAGCGTTTCTTTGTCTGGCTTCACACAGGACACAATGCGGTGAGGCTTGGCAATCTTTTGCGAGATGTCCTTCCTCCCCACATGTCATACACTGCTTAGACCTGTCTGGGCCTTTGCATCCCGCTTGCCTGTGGCCGTAGCCATGGCAGTGGAAGCATCGGTCCAGACGTCGTTCTGCTGGTCGAGCACGGCACAAGACCCATCCGATTCTTACTTTCCCCTTCTTACAGATGACTTTTGCAACTTCTGCCGTCACCGTAACGATTGCCTTTTGTGTTCCTCCGTATGAGGGGGTGATCCTCTGAACACTAACTTCATTGATGTTGGCACCTTCTTGACATATGCCAGCGTATACATCACCGGCTCCGTTCTCCGCGCTGATGTCTCTTATCTCCACAACCTGTTTGTTGGACGATGCTCGAATACCGATGTCGGATCCGAGTAAGTCTTGCGCCGCAGCTTTGAGCTTGAGAGCAGCCTGGCTGGCATCGGCTCCTTTGCCCACTGTGATGGCCAAATGGCCCTCCTTCGTTTTACACACTGCCTGGAAACCTAACCTAACCTAACCTAACCTAACCTAACCTAACCTAACCTGACAACTGTGTATAAAATCCTAAAGTAAATCTAGTAATAAAGATACTTATGTATCGTACCTAATTAACAATACAATAGAAATATTTTCCAATACACGTTAACTGTTGATTAACATACACATAGCAACCTAATGATTGACAATGATGAAAGTGTACATTTTTCCCCTTTTTAGGTTTTCCTTATTAAAAAGTTAAATAGTAAAAAATCCAATAATTGCTAACCGAAGAAACTGGTTCAGTGACCGAGTTTAAATCCCTTCTATGCTGTTAGATTTTACTTTTTTTTTATGATTCTATTACTTTAAATATACTCCATGCTATGCTCTATAGATCGGAAAAGTCCTTCTTGAGAAAACCCGTTACAAAATTGATATTTTCAAACTTATGTATTGTCTAAAATATATATATTTATGTATAGATTAATACATATAAATAAAAATATATATTATAGTCTAATACATATTTTTTTAATTTCGATAAATCGAAGTTTGGATCTTTCTTAAACAAAATCCTGGCTAAAACAATTGTTTTAATTTAGATGAAATAAACCAGTGTCACTAAGCTACAATTCTGTCAACGATGAATAATTTTTTTGGGGGGTTTCAAATTTTGACAGTAGTAATAGATTTAATATCTACAAATTTAATGTATACTTTTAAAATATCAAAAAGTAACCATTTTTTTGAAAAATTCACTGTGTATTATAATAAGTTTTCTAAAGCTATAGGTTAGGTTAGGTTAGGTTAGGTTAGATTAGGTTGACTGGCAAAGTCCTATCTCCACCTCCTCGTGGTGCCGGTTGGAAATGACCTTAATTGGTTGTCTAACGGAGAAGGCAACTCAGAGCCGGCTCTTACTTTTAGTAGTTGGGGTCGGCAAGGTCCGTGGTCCCCTTTTGGACGAAATAAAGTACCACAAGAGAAGGACACTCATAAAAACCAGCTAGAATTTGCTTCAAAATCAAACATGGACAGTTTTAAAAAATACAAAGTTACCCCCCCAGAGGTCTCGGGTACTCAGGGGGCGGCAGGAGTGAGTGGGAATGATGGTGTAAAAACCGGACCTAATGTAGCGGGCTTACTCCGGTCGTCATCGAGCAACCGCGAGGGTGCGGGGGTGGATAGCCAGGCCCCCGTCACTCTTGATGCCTCTGGCGATGCGAAGTGGAGGCCCCACACCACGTTGGATCTTATGGACACCGACACGACCAAGGAAACGGAAAAACTGGAGAGTGGGATTACGGATACTCAAGAAAGTAGGCCCGAAGTGTCCACGATTAATGTCCACCCAAATAAGACGGATGGAACCAGAAAGCCTATCCTGGAAAAGGAGGACAGGCTCTGGGCAAATTTACTAAAACACTTTAGAGTCATAGCCGACATAGCCACAAAGTCACAGAACTGCCACAGAAACGTCAAGGAGGCAAGTTCGGCAATCGCGCCAATTCTGGCTCAACTGGAAACCTATAGGGCCCGGTTCCGAGAGGAATTTGGCAAAGAAGATGGTTCTCACAAGAGAAAAGAGCGTAAGGAAAAATCCCCTAGCCCAAAGCCGAAAAAGCTGTTATTCCCGGATAGGACGCAACTCGGAAGTACACCTCCTTATCGAAAGAAAGAGCTCTCGGTGGCAATATCACAGAAGAAACCGGCTCACCAAGAACAAGATACTCATGCTTCGTACCTGGACCCCACGACGTTAGCGGTCAAAGATATGAAGGAGTGCCTGCTAAGTCACGACAAAGGTCTAAACTCAATGTTTTCATACACCGAAAAACTTCAAGACATCATAAAACGCAAAACAAGATCTCAAGACATATCGGATGCACTGGAAGAGCTGTCAGGAGCCAGTAATGAAGTTAGGCAGAACATTCCCTCCCTACATAGTGCAG